>NC_056750.1:437901358-437976358 GCF_019279795.1 Protopterus annectens | reverse complement strand
TAAGACAGAGCATAATTATTGGTTCCCATGTATGTATTTTTGTAAAAATGCTTCTTGGTCCTTCTGCAAAATCATCCATGATACACATTTGATATACATCTATAATCTTAGTGTTTTATGATTTCATTGATTTGTTAATTGCATGAGTGAAATGATCTGCCTTTGACCCTTCTCAACCATGACCCACGCTACAAGGGTAGGGATTAATACAGGATATACAAACACTTTTAGAGTAATCAGTCAACTAGCATGGAAATAGATTACAAAGCAAAAAAAAAAAAAGGAAAGATATAGAGACAATATACACAACTCCTCAAAACCAAAGAATAGCGGTCAAGATTGAACCCCAGACCCTGAAGATGTGAGGCACAGATCCACTGCACCACCTCCGAGCTTCCCCATGTACCTTTGCTCAAATTAGTTAACTGGAATGTTAATGTGGTAATAATACCTGTTAAAATAGACATAATACTCCCATCTCAACCAATATTTTTTGCTGTCTCAATGTATTTTCTATTTAATATTCATGATTTTAGTATTGTCATTCTTAGTTTTTCACATTTGAAGCATCCAGAATGCATACTTAATACTTGTATGGCTCAGACACTGGGTTCAGCTGCCGAAGTGGCTAGTGACACCAACCTCTGTGTTAGGATGCAGTAAGATAGAGCATTTATCCTTCATCAATGCAGAAGTGTACTGAATGGTGACTAACTGCTGTACTTAACCAAGTTGTTTTGGCACACCCCTAAACAACATAAACACTTTTTTTTCAGTATCAAACACATTACATTGATTTCTGGAAAGAATGATTATTGAGTCTGATTCACCAAGTCACAGCTTTTTTCTTACTTTTTTTTGGGTCCCTCACCTGATTTGACCATCAAGCTACTCCACTGGCAGCATTATAGACTTACTTGCTCCATTTCTGGAGGAGATCCTGTGTGCCCATTCATTACCCATTATGGCGATGGCCTCCATCTTGAAACCTTTCATTTCCCTTTTGAGTGACAGTGCTTTTGCCCCCTCTTTCCCCTTAGAGGTAAGAGTTATACACTGTGGCTAGATGGCTTTTTTCTCTTTGTTTTATGTGTTTCCCTCCCTCTATCTGGTGGTTTGTGGCTTCCCCTATCTTTTCCCCAGGGGATTTGTACTTCAACACATAGAAATGCCCCTGGCCTAGGAGCTATACAGCTATGGAGCACAGCTGTCACCTATGTCCATATTACTACATGCAATACAAATCAAACTAGCATTGCAGTGGGGCACGCTGTTTTCCTTCTCCAGGATGGATAGCAGGTGTTTGTCACTCTCCCTTCCACTCTTCCACACCTGGCTGCTCCTGTGCCTGCACTGATATGAAATACTGGTCATCTAGAAGAGTTACAGCTTTATAATTCTATGTTACGTTGCTGGGCTTAAGCATCACATGTTTAGATTAATGTGACCATCTCTTCATTGAATAAAGAGTGTGTGTTTATGTGTGTGTGCCCATCATCTATTTTAACGTGTCTCAGTGTGTTTTGGGTGTGTTTGTATTGACTGTGAGAACTGGCATGATAAATACAAATGGAAAACAGATACAAAACATAATTTTACAGTTTTTGGTAGAATGAAGTGACAAACAGGTTGCATGCAATTTATATTTTTAACTTGTTTTAAGTTGATTTGTACTTATGACCTAGATGATGCAGAGCAAAAATTACTGAGTAGGATGATTTGTTCTACACATTTTGTCAGGTGTTCTAGATGGATTTATTCTGACTGGAAACATTCAGTTAGCCAGTCAACATTATGGATTTGCACTAATTATGAACAGTTTAATAAGTGCATGGTGTAATCTGTAGTTATGCCATGTCATCCTGAAATCCTACCATTATGCTATACACAGAAAACAAATGTTCCACTGAACACTGTCACTGATAGTACAATCTATGTCTCTTAAAGTCTGTTTACCTCAACTTGCTGGAGAGGTTACCATGGCTTCTAGTATGAGAATATACTTATTACAAGCAGTGGATTAGCAGACTGTACCCAATTCCCATTTATACCAATGATACCAAATGTCTCTGTGTGGTGCACTGTCCATAATTCTGCACAACTGTCATTTTCTAGTTAGATCATGAGCTGTTGTTATGCCTGGAAAAGAAAAAGCTCTTTACAGTTAACAGGCAACAATGCAGTTGCTCACTTACTATCGTCAACAGTATTACTCATCACTACGATTTATTTTTATTATCAAAGTGATTGCCATACTTAACGTGCTTAAATCATTTAGATCAGGGATTTTATGTAAACTACAACTCTATATAAATTGTCCAGACAGAAGGGATGTGGTGCTTACATGATGTACTGGTCATTATGAAGAAAACGGTATTGAATTTTTGGAGTGATATTATGATTACTATAATAACATCATTCCATATGAAGTGGGTAGAGAACTACAATAATATGCAGGAAACAAATATATATAATTGACTTTTGGGAAACTCGAAAGTCATATGGTTGAGACGATATGATCGAGTTTCTGAAAACTCGAATAAAAAAAAACAAATAAATCTAGATTTTTTTGCAGGGGACAAGCCCACCACACCCTCTGCAAATTATATACATACACACTGTAAGATCACACTACAGTGGGGAAAAAGGCAAATTCCCTTTTGAAGCACTTCCATGTAGACTGTGGTACAGTGGGAATCGGGGAATTTACCCTTTTCCCCACTGTAGTGTGATCTCAGAGTTGGTATATATAATTTGCAGGGGTGTGGGGGAAGTAGTTTTTTTTTTAATTTGAGTTTTTGGAAACTTGGTCTGGACCATATGAGTTTCAAGTTTCCAAAAACTCGATATGATATAAATCCACAAATATATATACAGACAGCAATTCACAAGACAGTAAACAGTAATAATAATAATATAGTGGTTAAGGTGTTTACCTCACAGTCACAATTTACAGAATTTAATTCTCATCTTGGAAAGGAAAATTGGCTAGGATTAAAATGGCCCAAAAGGGCAGCTAGCCTAGTACTAACCTATGAATAACAGACATTCCAGGAACATGGAGGCTCAAGGCATATTAATTAAATGGTACATAATACCAGTAAGATATATTTCCACTGATAACAGCCCTTGCAGAAAATCAGGATGTATAACATTTTTCAGCTAGCTGTATACAGCACTGGGTATAGTTACATGTTGAAATGTACAGATACACCATTTCTCCTACTAAGCAAAAGGAGGGGGAGGGGCAAATCTGGCAACAGTGCTGAAGAACGGCAGTAAAAAAATGTTTATTTGACACTATATTCAGAACTAAAAGAGGGAGCGATAGAGTAGGATATTTTAATACTATTTTGAAAATGTATGTAATATAAGTACAGTTAATGACAAACACAATCAATATATTCAAAATACTGTCCATATTCTAGTATCAGCCCCCCCCCCCCCGATT
This sequence comes from Protopterus annectens, assembly GCF_019279795.1. NCBI lineage: Eukaryota > Metazoa > Chordata > Ceratodontiformes > Protopteridae > Protopterus > Protopterus annectens. The sequence continues at coordinate 437,972,907 of NC_056750.1, read as the reverse complement.
GCAGTTTGTGTGCCTGGCTCTTGAATGTCTTGCAAATGCACAAGCTATGATTTTTGACACTTTCCTCAGAATTGGTTGCCAACCTTAACAATAGAACATGATTGCCCCATGGTGACTCGGGGCATTTCTTTACCTGCAATGTCAAAGGCTGGTGCAGATGATTGCAGTACTGCTTTTTCTTATTCTCACCATTTTTGTGAGTCGCATCATTGCTTAATTAGTAATATGTGTTTTTTGGTAAGATATTGTTTTTGCACACTTTTTCAGTGGGTGACAAGTGCAGTTCAGTAGCAGATTTAGCATACAATTATGCAACTTTCATGAAACTTTGTACAGCAGTTAGTGGCAGTATGTTATTTTTCTTTTATTCTTTTCATTCAAAGAAATAAAATCAGAACATTATCTTAGTTTCCATGTAGGATAATAATTTTGTGTGACTGAAGTTAACTGATATTGGAGATATTGGTTGAAAAATATAAAACAGATTCTAGAAGTTTATGTCCAACTATTGTGCACAGACGTGGAGATGGTGCCGTTTGATACATTCTGTAGTTCTTAACTTTTAATTCATTTTCTCTTGTATAATAAAGCGAGTATGTGTTCTTCATATGGGAGACAGACTGAGGTAATATGCCAGGTAAAGCAATGGAGAGGAACAAAGATGGGAAGAACTAGACTGCAAGAAATTAAATTTTTAATAACATTTTAAAATCTGAATAAGTCTTCTTATGTAAAAATAAGAAAATAAGAAAAATAGTGAGAATAATTTTGAAAATTGACAGCATTCCCATCGACCCAAAGTATCAGAGCGCAATACATGCTATTTCAGATCTAAGACTCTTAACTGAGTCATGGAATTATGAAAAAAGTGAAAATACAGGAGAACAGCAAATGGTGACCATCAGTGTTTTCCGTTTGAAATTTTTGTTTTGCAGGGGGCAAGCCTTACATGCACCCATTAATGTGAGCGTCAAGCCCCCTACACCCTCCAAACTTATGTATCCCAACCCTGAGATTGCCATAATTCGGACCAAAGGAAATACTTGGAGAAAGAGCAACTTTTGACTTGAAATATACAAGTCCAGTTCACATTTATGCTCATTCAGTGTCACTATTCTGGGGTTTACAGTTATGAGTCTTGGAATTTTAAATGGTTTTCTGTTATTTCCTTTATGCAGTAGCTACTGAAAATTAAGAGCATGCATGTTTATGGCTTTCATGCAGACAGTTTGCTGTTAAATGTTCTGCTGGTTCTGCATGATACTGAAGTCACAGCTTTCATGTAAAGTGTCTAGACAGCAGCTGATAAACAGTTTAAGCTTGTACTGAGACTTAAAATATACACCACTAGGAGACATTGTGATAGACATTGTGATATTTCCTTAATGGGCCATATTATCAAGGAAGTCCTCTTTGCTTTTTGCTGAGGTAAAAACTTTCTTTATCTGCGGGATATCCCTGGTGATCCCGTATTGATACGTTCACAAGAATACCTGATATGTATTGTCCCTTCCTTCAGAGTTTTTGTTCTGCTTCAACCATTTGGTGCATTTCTGTTTGTACTCACAAAATGCACTTCTATCTTCCTCTTGTATTTGCACTACATAATTTGTGAAAATGACTTCAGCAGGTAATATTAATGGCATGTACTGCATCCCTAAAACTGTCTTATTCCCCATCATCTTGCCTAAATTACACCACATCAATATGATTTAAAGTCACCAGGGTCCAGTCATATTTGTCAGTATATATGTTTGGAGAAGCTGTTTTTCATCATCTTTAAAAATGTCTGTGATACAGGCAAGGGATGTATTAGCAAAAGGCATGCATCTGAGTGGAGACACTGTCACAAATGTTATCTCTGAATACTAACACGCACGTACATGACAGGTGCAAACAGATTTTGAAGGCAATGTGCAGATGGGCCCACTCTGACCGTCAAGGTGCAAAACATGTGCATTTCATTATGCATTCATTACTAATGCATTACAAACAGGGAGGATCCTACAAAGGTGTAGAGCAAACCTATTAACATAGCAGACTACAGATACATAGCAACTGCAGAATCCTGTGAGAAAAACATCCGCTTGAATGTCCAACATACTGATTAAGATAAAATTAGGCTAAGCAGACAAAGCCAATGAGCATATTCATTTCTGCATCCTAAAATCAACAAAATGCTGATTAATTACCTCACTTCTGACTTCACTTTAAGTTGTACTGTTTGGAAAACATATATACTTTCCATAAATCATCCTTCTAACAGTCTGACCTTATGAATGACACATGTGTAAATAATCCAGGTATCTTATACCTCACTCTGCCTTATTTAAAATGTCATTGTAGTTATACATCAAATAATGCAGTTAATAACCACTCACCTGACCTTTATTTTACTACATAATGCTTCAGCCATGGTCTACTGATGCATTAAATTTTAAGGTAATCCTCTTATAAATGTGTAGCATTCCTTTTTTTTACTTGCTTTCCTCCTTTATCTGTTCCTAATTAATAGAAGTCTGTCATCTGTATTTTTGAAGTATAATGTCCTTGTTAGAAGACAAGCTTACAATGCTGGCTTAAAGGTCAGTGGATATGACCAAATGACCAGTAATCTTCCTTATTAGGGTTGTTAACATTCTGAAATACACAAAAACTGGAGAAAAGTGGCCAACATCAACAGCACTTAAACTGTATAATGGATACACTTTGATAAATGGTATAGCACATGCATTATAGGTACGCCATACATATTTTGAATTTATTTCATGGCCAAAAATGTTTAAGAAAAATCAACAGTCATATATATTAAATTCTATACACTCTGAATTATTACTTTGTGGTTAAATTCTGAGAATAATTTTCTTTAGCACCTATTAACAGGTAGCCATGTATTTGTTTCTCTTAGAGGCTGTTAAGGGATTTTAGAAAGCAAGCTTAAGTATTCTAGAAATCTAGCTCATGTGAGGACGTGAAGTGTTCCGATTCAAAGAAAGCTAATTTAATCAGTGAAAGGGTAATAGAAAAGAATTACCAACAACATATTTACTGAGGATAATTTTGTATATAAGTTGAAGTAGCAGAAAAAATTAGCCCTTTAAGCTGATGGGTAAATATTGTGATTTTACAATAATTATATATAATTATATATGGATGTTATTTGAAGTTGATTAGCGGTGCTCTTATCATGAGTAGCAAAATGCTGCACAAACTCAGATAATTATCTGCTTGCAATCACATGTAATTTACCAATGTGTATCTAAAATGTGCATTAGTAAAAACATCTGTGTGTTAGAAACTAACATTCGACATCATGGAGCACTCTTGTTCAACAGAAGAGGCTCTAATGGGTCTTGGATGCAGATTTATAAGATGTTATACGAGTTAATTATTCATTTTCTTCTACCATTAAAATTCCATAGACTACTGTGAAATTTCCAGCAAAGTCACCACCTTGGGATAGCACAGTAAATATGTAAAAAATAAACTGACTTACTAAGACAGATCTGAAGTATGTACACGCTGAACAAAGCTTCATTAATAAAGCTTGACCTGTTCTGCTCTTCTGTGTTTATTAACTTTTGGTAAAGTCACATTAACAGTTGTTTCTAACTACAGTTTACTTGAAGCTTTTTTGAGGAATTTTGAACACAAAAAAGGCAGCTGTAAGTTTTTTTCCCCATAGTAATAAGATGCCCAATAAAATCACACATTTTTTGGTGTCAGCATAATCAAATTTGTCTGTTTAGACATTTCATAAATGTGAAGGATTAAGACACTTTAGGCACAGCTTGTCACTAGAAACTAAACTTTATTAAATGCTTCTTTTCCGAAATTTATGAAGGAAAACTTCTCACATGCACAACCTAATGCAGCAAAATTATTCTGAGATTTCTGGATTTGAAGTTCGGTGTTGTAGAATAAAAGTTTATAAAGTTATCATTTTCAATTTGTTTAACACCATTCAGCCTACTTTCCAAGTACTACTAAAATGAGTGGTTAATAAACACTACAAAAGAGCCAAAATCTCTATTCCTAGAACAGAAGTACTTTATGGATAGGTGAGTACAGAGCATCATTGAATTAAAAATGAATACTTTATGAAAATTATTTTCTCTTTGATAGCTAAGTTACTAAGCCAGAATGAGAAGCCTGGATATCCCAGCTTCAAGTGCTTGTAAGAGACACGACTGAGAAATGTACAGGCTCACCTTTCGCACCATTACTGATATTGTTTCTGATTTATGTCACACAGTGCTTGCTTCAAATTGTATTTCTCAAAAGGGGGGGGGGTGAGTGGGGATTGACTGGTATATAGTGGCAAGTGATTTATGTGATGCTTAATTTATAGCCTTTCCATGCATCAAAAGTTACATTGGATTTGAGCTGCTAACATCATCTGTTTCTTCCAACATTCTGTAACTCTTTTTCCATACTGTGTGTTAAAACATAAAATAAATACAAGGGAAGAAGTAACTGCATACTATAATACTTATATAGTCAAAGTATATCATATCTCTGTGGGTCCATATAAGCCATCCATCTTCTGTTTAAATGATTCCACATCTTTATGTGATCAGATGTACCATCCCAGACTGGAACCACTACCCTGAAACAATATCATTCTATCAGTCATTTTAACTCTTTAGTGCATCCAGCCTATAAACCTAAATTTTATCACCCAAACATCTATCAAGGGTGTTGCATAAAACATGTTCAAACAAGTTCATAAAAGATTTAGAAAGAGTTATTCCCTTTCCAGACTCCTACAAACCATCAAATATATATAGCCTCCTTAAATACCCTTCATAACAAAAGGTATGGATAACAAACTAATCTAGGGTCCTTTTATGTCTGTTTATATTTTACCTGCTATTTAGACTAAAACCTGCAGTCCATTAGTCACCTACTGGTATTCTTATGGCTGTGAATAATGGCATGAAAATTAAGGCACTGTGTTTCTAAACTAAATCAGTCTTCCAGTCAAGTTGCTTCTTTTTTTGTACAAATTCCCTCTGCATAGTACAAAAATTTCAAAATCATTTACCGTTATTTGCACCTCTATGATACTGTTCAAGAGGAATCTGGACAGGTGGATGGGGCACTGTAAATTCTTACCAGTGATAGAGCCCACAACCCTCCTGGATATGGGCAGTCATCACTAAATGCAATCTTGGGTATCGACTAGCATTTCTATGGTATTACATTGGGATGAAACGGCTAGGTTAAAATGACATCTAGGTCGATACTCTAGTAATCTCCTATGATCCTATGTTAAGGAAGGTGCATTAATTATGGTTTACAATAAAAATTTTGAATGCTGTTAAGCGAACTTTGATTGTCGAAAGGCAGTTTGTCAAAGTCTCATAATGATTCAAAATATGTCAAACCCGTAACAGGGAATGCTAGAGTGCATTTGCTGTTGTGAGATTGATTGGAGATCACACTATGGTGGGTATTGGGAACTTTGCCCTTTTCCTCACTGTAGTTTGATCTCAGAGTTGTAATATACAAGTAGCAGGGGGCTTGCCCCCCTGCAAAACATGTGTTAAACATCACCGGATGTTCAACATGTGTTAAACATCACCGAATGTTCAGGTAAATTAATAAAATGTCAACAATTCGAATTGTTGACATTTTTATGTTTCGTTATTTTCATTGGTCGATGTTGTTAATTTTGATAATGTTTTTCGAGTATGTAATTACTTGCAAAAATGTTGTCGAAATTTTGATAGTAAATCATTAATTATACCGCCTTCATCTGCATAGATATGTCCTGGTTTAGTTACCTATGAAATGTTGTTAAAACAGTCTTATTCACTAATACGACTTCTCACTAATTTTACTTCTTTTTGTACATCAGTGTGACCCTTTGCCAATTTTATGATAACCAGTTTGATATATTCTGCATGCTTTTTGTGACATATTGCATCAGGGTCTGGTGTGCCATAGATTTATAGGTTCACAGGATGATACTAGGCTATTGGCCTGGGGACCCTTATAAGCCTAGCCATGAATTTCACCCATGTTCCCACAAAGTTAGCACCAGTTTTCCCAGTCAAGCAGGGACACAGGTGGGATCCCAGGGGTATATTTTCCGTTTCCCATCCAGTTGTCCAGGCTCCTCTTAAAGATGACTAGTGAGGTACTCTGCTCGACATGGAGAGGAAGTCGATTCTACAGATGGGGGAGTCACTGGGATACAAATCTATCCCACCAACAAGTTCTATTAATGTCAGACCAGGTTGAATCCTTGCATGTGGGTTGCATGAGTGGAGTTTTAACTTACAGATATGCAGCAACTCCATCAAGGCTGAGTCTGACATGGTCTTATAAGCCAGTCACAGGTCACCTCTGAGCAGTCTGTATGAGACTGAGTAGAGGGATAGGGCTTTTAGCCTATCTATATATGATAGTTGTTTGAGACCCTGGATTTTGCTGGCCAGGAATCTCTGTGGTCTTTCAAACTGCTGCATTGTCACTAATATTGCCCCAATAAGGCGAGAATAGGCACATCATTAACCACAGATGTCCAGAATCCTAAGATTTTTAAAAACGCCTGCACTATCCACTAACAACTCCCTGACCTAGGCCAGTACAAATTTATTCTGACCAGGTTTTTTCACTTGTTTTAATTCATTCACATCATATTCTTTGTAATATTTTATGTACATAAAATCTTCTTGAAAACCCTTCATTAATGTCTACATATATGTTCTGCAGAATGACACTTTGTTGCTATGGTTTGTGTTTCTTTCCTTTAATCATGGTGATGGGTGTATATACATTCCTCCTTTCCAAGTCATTGTTCAGTGGTGACATCATCATGGGTTTTACACTTTTATTAGTACAGCTAGTTAAACTAGTCAGCCTGCGGCATGGGATGCTTCCTAAATGTCCTTTCCTCTTGTATAAATGGAATATAATCACTTCCCTGAACACACCAAAACTCATTCTGATATACTTTCAGAAAAACAATTGTTAATAAAGGTGATAACATTTTTCTTTATTGGATGTTTTATATATTGTTTAATCCTACATCCGTTTATTTTTAATTTTCGTACTGAAAAGGATAAAGTACGCATTAGAAAAATAAAAGAAATAAACAAACTAAATGTCATTTCTCATTTATTAAATTATTACAATCAGAAACATGAGGTTCTCCATTATCATACCCAATAGGTATATCTAGTCTCCTCTGAAGTATTGTACAAAAAAATTCATAGCCTACATTCATTCTAACCATCTGTTTTCTATCAGATATCATAGAAGTTAGTTCATTTCCTTAAAAAGATGATTTACCCCAGTACTGATGGTCAGTCATGCTATCTTTCATATGGTACTGGGCAGGCTTGCTGAAATGAGATTCAGTGGCCATCTCTGCAGCTAATTTGACAAAGTGAAACTGAAGACTGCTTTCACTAACTGCAGGAAAAACTATTCTTTCCATTTTGCAAAGAAATGTAAAACACACAAACAAAAAAGGGAGATGTCTTCCAAAAGAAAGGAATCAGTACTAATGTACAGTTAGGAACCATATGAAGTTCATCTTCACCAAGTTGAACTTGACCAGCTGACATATTTTCAGTTCTATTTCTTTGGTAATAATTCTTTTTATTACTGGTGCAGCGATTAGTGTTGTCGCCTCACAGCAATAGGTTCTCCGGTTCGATTCTCAGCTGGGGTGCCTTCTGTGCAGAGTCTGCATGTCCTCCCTGCAGTCACATGTGTTTCCTACGGGTGCTCTGGTTTCTTCCCACATTCTAAAGACATGCAGTAGGTGGACTGGGCACTCTAAATTGGTCATAGGTGTGAGTGTGTGCATAAATTAACTACCATGGCAGAGCTAGCCACCTGGCAGTGTAAACCTTGGCTCGAGCTGATTGTCACTGCGGAAGTGACACCCCAATCCCATTTGCAAAATGGGAAAAAGGGGTTGATGGATTGATGGGATTCTTTTTATTACTCCTTTTATTTCAAAACATGTTACTGGTTCATTTAGCTCAACATCTTACTTTTATTTGTGTTTGTTCACAGAAAATAACTCTTCCCCACATGAAACAAAACACTTGTTGATATTTAGGTGTCATTGCATAACCACAAACTTTCTTTCCTTCCAGTTTCTAATATTCAGTATAGGAACTGTGCTAGACCAGTGATAAAGGAGACCATAAAATGCCTAGCCATATATATACCTTTAAGTAGAGACACTTAGAAATTCTTATCACCTTTGTGACAACTTAACGCTACTCATCTCCCAATAAAGCAGGGTTATACATGATAACCCTGCTGTTTCTCTGCATGCCATTTAAATTTAAACCACACTCATCTGCTGAGTTAATGTGTGGAGCATGTTACTTGCATGAATTTTTTTAAACATTCTGAAGCACAAGGATATGCTTCACAGTTTATTACAAAAATATAGGCATCTTCAGAAGGGTAGAACAAAGGCTTGGTGTTGACTGTGCAATGTTAATGAAATTATTTGTGCAAAAATGTCACAATACATTCTAAAGGCTGGTTAAAAATAAACAAACAAAACAAACTGTAGAAACTATCTGAATGATTATTAGCAACACATTATACAGTAAAATATCAAACTTTCATGTTATACGTCTTCACACTGACTATAGAGTTTACAGTTTTGTTTGTCTTTTTAATATTGTATTGGTTTATCCTGATGCCTTTGTAGACTTGTTGGCTAAAAATAAAAGATTCAGATGCTGTAAAAGGGCTATCCACATTTTGGCCACACAGCAGCGGCTGCTTCAGTGTCTCCATCATAAGTCTCCAAACTACTTAATTTTGAGTACTCCAAAACAATTATACAGTGACTTCTGATGTACTATATCCAACTTTAGCTTAAATATTTGGCTTAATTTCAGTATGATAAAAGAAAGCCAAAGTCTAGTATTGTTTTACATGGTGAACATTGTATGATATCAGGCCTACTATTATTATTAATGTTTTAAACCTTTTTCTCATATGAATTTCTTTTTCAGTCTCTGATATATGCAGTAAAGTACTTTCTCACTTGCATATACTACAGTGAATGCCCATCAGGAAACAAAATCGAAGATACTTGGTAAATGATTTCATTGTGCTGCTTTGCTATGGCATTTTTATAGACAACAAAATTCTGAATCGCTTGTCAAATAAAGTAAAAATGTGATTTGCCTTTGCTTATAGAGCAGTAAGAACCACACAAACCCTTAATATAAAAAGTACAATGGTTGTTGCACTTTATGTGTGTGTGTTTTGGTCAGCGTTTCACTTGTTTTTGCACAAGCTGAGTTTGACCTTTTAAATCTCAGTTAAATAGGAACCGTATGTGATAATGTACTTTAACATGTTTTGTAGCATGAAATATCATACAATGAGGTCAGTTAAATTTCAGTGTCAGTACAGTTACTTAGTTTCTCTGACTGCATGTCGCTAGCTAGACTACTAGTGAACTAAGTATTCCATACCGTCAAATGAAACATAGTACTCATTTCAGAGAAGTCCATAGTACAGAACCAGAACAGATTCTGGGTATTTCAGATTTATCATTCATGATAAGAATAAACTAACTTAAGCCTCAATTCTGAAAATGCAGGTTGATCACGAGGCACTTTATTTATCAATATTTGTACACAATTATCTTAGAAAATGGTGGAATTACCACAGTTATATGATGTATCCATTGTGCACCACAAGAATTCATTTGAGATGGGTTTCATTGCATAACAGCTCAGAGACTGTGCTGACTTAATGAGACTGTGGTGTCTGTGTGTCACTCATCTCCTTCATTAATTAAATTAAGCACAGACTTGTTTAATTAACAAATTACATGGGTATTTTAAGGGGGATACACAACTAACTTGAATGGGACTATGCTATTGTCCTCTATCAGTTGTCAGTATAAGAGATAAAATGTATTAGGACAGCTTCCCCTGAGAGCTAGCCATAGTATTAGCACTGTGCATAGTTGCTGATTCTTGAGTTGAGGTATTAACCCACACAATCTTGTGTGTTTGATTCAGAAGCTCAGCCAAATGAACTACATTTCCAGAGATGACAAAGAAATATTAATAGCCTTTATTAATTTATGAAGCAGAAATCTCCAAATCACTTGGCTATGTGATATGATGTACACAGCATTCTAATACAAAGCTCATTTAATAAATATCTACAATACATAAACTACATATATTTTGAAAGTAAAACAGAAATAACTGTATCTTTAAAGATTCAGCAACAGAGATAGAAATCCTAAAGATTACATGTCATTGATCCAAAATATTTTTTGCCACAAATACCGTTTTAACCTAGCATACATAAAATGAAAACGTTTAACCATACATTTCTGCAACATGAGCACATTTTACACAGATGCCTATATCAGTTACCACAGCAAAGAAAAGTGCTGAACAAGTACATAATGCTTGACCATCAGTTAATATACTTCACTAGTACAAGTAATACTGTTCTGCATTTGACTTACCATTACATAAAAAAAATCTCTTTAAGAAAAAAAAAAAAGATCACTAATTCTTTATTATATGATGTTTGTCTAAACTTTTTTTCTGAATTTTGTACCACACAGATCTCTACATTTCTTAAACATATCCAAATCATATATCAAATCCCTCAGCTCAATTGGAAGAAGTGAATTGCCCAGACTGGGGATGCATGACTGGGAGTATAATGTTGGTAAAAACTTCTCTAGTGCAAATATCACAGAATGTGAAACTGCCATCTTTTTTTGAATGATGCTACTTGAGAAATTACACTTTTCTTGAGGTACAGTGACAATGGAACAGACTGTACTAGATAAGGGAGTGCAGAAAAAAAGTTCAAGAGCTATATAAAAAGATTCCTGTTTTTCAGATTTAAACACAATTTGTACTAGTATTACTTATTAGTAGTAGTTATATGTGGGTAACATAGAACCATGTACGATGCATTTCTGTATATGCAAGATTAAATAATTACCTTAGAAATGTATTATTAATGCAGAAAATGTATAAACCTGGCTGTACAATTTAAGGAGAAAGGAAACATGTATGAGAGTACTACAAAATACAAATGAAAAATAAGTTGCTTAAATTCATGTAGGACACAGATATATACAGACAACATAGAACCAATAATTGGGGATGCCAACAGAATTAGGGAAGACCAGGGTTGTTGATGAGATGACTGTTAGAACTACTTTCACTCACACTATCTCTGCATATGCTCAGAAAGAGTTATGTAATGACACTGGCAGAAGACAGAGTAATGGTATGTTTGTGTATTACAGACAACATTCAAATACCAAAATATGACAGTAGAAGCATTGTGTTTGCTGCTGCTGACATAATCTGTGTTAGTAAGTTCAAGCTTTTCTGTAAACTACCAGCAGAAATCTTACACACACACACATGCACACACATGCACATGCACACACACTGAGTGGCAAAGTGACTGCTGAGACTGGGAAGCACACCATTGTACACTGGTGGAGAATGTGGTTAGAACAACAGTATTAATTTATATTTGTGCTTTACCTAGTTGTGTGAGTTTTTCTCCACCCCCAGAACAAGTTACTTTCTGCAGCTATTAAAATCCTTTGCACCCATATATTGATTTCCCCAGGAAAAAGAATCCGCATGATAATTTAAAAGGGTCAAAGAAGAATAAACCCAACCAGGGTTTAACACAAGAACAAGTAAAACAATTCGGACCACTGCACACTGAAGTAAGGTAAAAACAGGTGAACCTTTAATGGAAGACTAAGCGCTTTCACCATACAACCATGGCATCCTCAGAGTCAATGAGTACAACATTCTGAGAACCTTGTTAAATAACAAAACAATTAAACAATTATATAATAATTAAAATGTCAGTTATAAGTTAATTATTAATTAAGCCATTATGGCAACCAAAGAGTTCTGAATACAAATATTTGATGTTTAAATATATTAATAAACAAAAAACATAGCCCCACATCAATACTTTAAACACATATTTTGTTGACTAAATTTACATTTAAATTCAATTAGACAATGTATGATTTTTGCTTTAAGGCAGGCTTGAGAGAGATAAAATCATTCAATCCTGGATATCTAGTTGCATTAAGCCTCAACTGCCACTCTGCTTCAAGAATGGCTACCTTATTACTGACATCCCCTCCCTGATCAGTATAAACACGATCAATAACAAAAAATAAAAACTTTTTAAAATTGGAACATTTACAAGAATGGATATATAAGGCATTGTGTGGGTCTTTATTTTTAATGGACCTATTATGCTCCATAACTCTATCCCTTAATCTACGGGTAGTCATGCCAACATAAAATGCATCGCAGGAACTACATGTGGCAACATAAACTAAATTCCTGCTATTGCAATTGCATACCCCAGGGCATGCTAAAGTTCGTCCAAACCCAACTACACAAAGATATGCCCCATCAGCAATGAACCTACATGCATTACACAATCCACATTTACCCATCCACGACCTAGAATTCCTAACAGTCTGGTTTGGCCTGGTTTGACAAAGTACTGATTAATATTGAGAAATTTGTCAATCAAAATAAAGTTACTAAACAAAAGAAGTTGGCTAGGGACACTGCTGACTATGCCAACAATTGTGCTTATCCTCCTGGCCGTCGAGCAGTTCATACTGCAAATAGAACTTTAAGTTGTGGGTCTGGTTTAGTTAGCAATATTGATGATTGTGAGATAGTTGATGAGCAGGACACTGAGCTTCATGATGTTTTTTTAGATCAGACAAATGGCTTGAGGAGGTCGGAGAGGTTAATGAACAGGTCGAACCCCAATTACAACAACAGGGGTTCGAAGGGAGGGAGGGGGGTCAATTGGAGGGTTTAATTGGTGGTTCAAATGAGTTACACCATGATGTTTTGTATGGCAATTTAGACGGTATTTCCAAAGAATCCTGTGATTTGGTTGTCAATTCTGACATTATGTTTGACAATTGTTTTTACAACTGTTCTGATGTTGTTTTAAGGGAGATTGATATTTCTTTCTGTGAAGTGGTAGGTTATGCACCAAACCTTGTGAACAACATGGTGGATAAAGAAGAGGCATCTACCATTCGTTTAAATGAAACAAATGAATATGTGTTTAATGGTGACTCTGTGTTGATTAACTCTTGTTTGTTTGACGAAGTGGGTGAGACACATAGTGGTCCTGGCATGGGTTGTGTAGTTTTATCAAAATTTGGGTTTACTATTTACAACTACACTGATATGCTTATCACTGACAGTCATTTCAATTTATTTAGTAAAGGTATTCATTTTGTTCCTAATTTTAAGTTAGACATAGCGCAGGTTTTGACAAACTTTAAACTTTTTTTAAGGAGGCTCAATCTCCAGATGTATTTCAAAGGAAGAATCTTCCAGATGATGATTGTATCCATGAGAATGTGGCTTTGTTAAAAAGGAAGAGTACTTTTATCCCACCATCTAACATAGAATTTTCTGTGTTTGAAAAAATTGTTGAATGTGAATTTAGGAGAATTTGTTGCCAAAAATATTGTTCACCAGACAATTTGAAAAGTGAAGAAAGAGTTGTGTTTTTGGAACTGAAAACTTCAAACAACGTTAGATGTATGAAGCCTGACAAGGGAGGGGGCATAGTGCTCATGTCAAAGATTGACTATTTGGCCTCTATGAAGGAGCTGCTTGACGATAGTTCTGTGTACACCAGGGTATCTTTAAATGAAGTAAATAGAGCATACAAAAAGATCTTTTCTTGTTAGATACCTTGTTCCAGGGTGTCATTAATGAAACGGAATTTGATTATTTGCAGGTTAAATATCCAGTTATGCCCAGCATCTTTGGCATTCCAAAGGTGCACAAGGGGACTAACAACTTAGTCTTTAGACCTATTGTGGCAGCCAGGGGTTCCAAAACAGAGCCGTTGGCAGCCTTTGTTGATGTGGTATCAAAACCGGCCCTGTTAGGTGCTGCACATGTTTTGAGGGACTCCTGGCATTGCTTGGAAAGGTTGAGGGAAATCAGTGCTAATGGTGATTCATGCAGTTTTCTTACGGTTGATGTTGTTAATTTGTTTTCAGTGATTCCTCATGTGGAAGGTTTAGACATGTTTTATGAAAGTCTCAACATGAGTAGTAATATCAACAAGGGTAAATTGAATCTTTTGTATGACTTAATGGAAATCATTTTACAAAATAATTTTATGAGGTTTGAAGGGAGGTGTTCAAGCAGTGTTCTGGAGTGGCGATGGGAGCCAAATGTGCCCCGGTATTTGCAAACCTTGTTCTCCTAACTTGGGAGAGGTTGTTTGTTTTTCCGTGTAGGTACAACTCCAAAATTATCCAGTACAATAGGTTTTTGGACGATTTATTAATTCTCTGGAAAGGGGATGACAGTGATGCCAATGAATTCTTGGACTATTTAAATAGTACAACGAGCTTTTTAAAGTTTACGTATGTTTGGAACAAAGATATTATTAATTATTTGGATATCACTATTGACAAGAGGGCCGGTGTTATAACTAGTACTATATTCAGGAAAGAAAATTATTCAAATTCATTGCTCCATTTTGATAGCTGCCACCCCTTCCATCAGAGAAAGGGGGTAGCAAAAGGCCAAATGGTACGGATTTCAAGGCTTGTGAGTAATGATGAGGTTTTTAAGCAGGAAATATACAAATTAATTGGGTTTTTACTTGAGCGTGGATATCCCTTGAAGCTTTTGTTAAAAATTAAAAAAGAAGTTTACAAAAAGAGGAGGACAATTTATCTGCCCATTTTGAAGAAAGGGGGTGTTGACAATGGGTTTGACCAATTGTTGGTGACTGGAAATTTGAAGGAGGTTGATAGTAAAAAAAGTGGCCCTGTTTTTGTGTTGAAGTATAGTGAAAAAGCCTCTGAAATGTGTGCCGTTTTGAGACATGCTTGGGATGATTGTTTGAGTACAGGTATTAAGAATATAGTGGGTAAAACGCCAACCATTGTTTTTAGTAAAGGGGTTAATCTTAAGAACATTTTGGAGAAGATTGTTAGAAATTCTAGGTCGTATATATATACATATACATATACATATATATATATATATATATATATATATATATATATATATATATACACACACACACACACACACACACACACACACACACACACACACACACACACACATACAAAAAGAGAAATCTGTGCTATCTCTCGAAGTCTCAGAAAAACCCAGTATGCAACTTATACTGGGTCCAAAACAAACCAAGAAGAAACTTTGTAGTGTGCAGGATGTGATGCTCACTTCTTAAATTATGCACTTAGTTCACTTAATAAAAATTGAACTATAAAATATAACTATAAAATATGTGCTACAAAATAATCAAATAGAATATAGGTAGTTCACCGCTGAGTTAAAAATGGAATATCCTTTACTGAAGCACACAAACAAGTGATTCTAGTTGAGCATATTGAAAAACATTCCTTATTTATGTATAATTAGGTTATTTGGAGCAAGGGAGTAGTTATGGAGGCTGGTTCTGTTAAGAGGAATAAAAGCATTAAAATCATTCCTTTAGCCAAGTCCCCCACCCTCTTAACACCATAGTGTAATCAGAGAATGCACTACCTAAAACTGAATCTAGAAAGCTAGAGACAAAGTACAATCTAAGACCCCTTTATTAACACTTTGTAAAGGCTAACCAACTAATCAAAGTTTTATTAATTAAGAAACAAACTTACTAAAAAATGACTAACAAAAAGATCTACCAATAGACATCTACCAGAATAAATACTGGCTAAAGGATTGATATTAATGCCTTAACACCGAAAGTGTGATAAGAGACCTTGGGACACAGGTGGACAGTAGTCTCTCCTTCGATAATCACATTGTCACAGTAGTCAGGAAATCCTTCTATGTGGCACACCTCATCACAAAAGGTTTCTCATCCAGAAAAAAAGAGGTCATTGTTCCCCTCTACTAATCACTCATTAGACCCATTATATAGTACAATGCCCCTTTTGGTATGTACCTCACAAGACATCTACAACAACTGGAAAGGCCACAGAAATACCTCACAAAGAGGATTACCGGCCTCAAACAGATGCCCTACGCAGACTGTCTCAAAAAACTCCAGCTTTACTCCATCACATATTGCCTACTCAAAGGTGATCTCTGCCTAACATACAAAGCTATGTCAAACCCAAAGCTGTTGGACATGCTCCACTTAAAGAAATCCCAATCCCTCCAAGCTACACGCACTAGGGACCTAAACCTTGTCACCACAATAAACAGAACATGCTGGAGGGATAGATTCCTGTCCTAGAGACTTCCCATACTCTGGAACAGACTACCTATCTATGTCAAACGGAGCTCCTTATTAGCACTCTTCAAGAAAAATCTTGGTGATTGGATGGGAAATAGGAAATTCACGCCGGGGATCACCTCTGTGGCTCTGCTCGACAGTGGCACAGGAAAATAATTTTCTTGGGTGGCAAAAGCCAAGGTACCTTTTTGGCTGGGCTTGTATAGGCCCCAGGGCCGATAGCCTAATACCTACCTATGAACCTTTATTACTCTTAACAGAACCGCCCTCTGTGACACCTCTCCAGATAACCTGATTAAATATAAGGAATGTTTTTGATGCTTTTCATTACACTCAGCAAGGATCGCTTGTGTGTGCTTGATGTTCCATTTTTAACTCATCTCTGGACTAACTACTATTTGATTATTTTGTAGCACGTATTTTACAATTATATTTTACAGTTTGATTTTTATTAAGTGAACTAAGTGCATAACATAATGTAGGAAGTGAACATCACACTATCCACACTGCGAAGTTTAAAAAAAAAAAAAAAAAATATATATATATATATATATATATATATATATATATATATATATATAAATACCTGACAACAATAGATCGATCACAATCGACTGACAGGCACATTACTGAGTGAGCAATGCCAAATGAGATATGTACAAGTATGTCAGAATGCTAAAATCTCCAGGTTTTCTGAACGTTTCAGCATTTAGGCTGTGTGTGTATGAATAAGCAGACCTCTCAACTGTACCGATTTTGGAGGAAAGTTCTTGTTTTCAGGCCTGATTTGGCCCATACCTATTTTTGGAGTCATTTATTTATTTATTGACAGTTGATTTCTCTATTTGCAGGCCTGCTTTACCCCTTCACACAATGTTCTGAATCCCCCTCATCACACATTATTTCTGAAGCTGTCTAGTACACAGATAACTAGTCTACATGAATAACATACGGGTGTCAACAATAATTTAAAGAAAGAGGACACACATCTTGCATCTCTCTTTTTCAGAAGCAAAAAAATAGACCTTCTGTGGTAGAATTTTATAATGTAGCTCATTAAAGCCTACAGATTCTGCACTGTTTCTGATAATGTGCTTATACTTTGCTATAATTTTTGTCAGACACTGTTCTTAAACATATGTTTATAGGTGGTATCCTGCATTTTTACTTGAAGCAGGTAGACTTACATGCACCTTGATATTCAAATGTTATGCTAAATAGCTGTTCAGATTTTTGGCTGGATGTACCTATTTTTCAGTGGTCTTTCTTCCTGTTTTCAATGTCTGCAGGTTGAGAGGTATGTGAACAAGTGTATGTTGGTTAGAGTTAGAGAATAAGGGAAGGGGAGATGATGTTTTATGCTTGGGTACTGGTATGTCTGAGGGGCGCACATGTCTTGTTTAGTAGTACTGTTAGGGAAAGGGTCTTTAGTGACACAATGTATAGGGTTGTAGATAGAGTTAACAAGTTTGCACAGTGAGTTTCTTTCGAAGTAAAAGTGTATTAACATTGAGTTGAGGAGTAAAGCTATTAAGACCCCTGTGTGAAGGTTAGTTTAGATAATACTGCTACAGGAGTCAAATGAATCGAGGCAAGCTGAAACAAAGAAGAGAGTAAAACAAAGGCAAACT
The DNA here is from genome assembly GCF_019279795.1 of Protopterus annectens. NCBI lineage: Eukaryota > Metazoa > Chordata > Ceratodontiformes > Protopteridae > Protopterus > Protopterus annectens. Next base: position 437,954,980 of record NC_056750.1, on the reverse strand, counting down.
TAAATACAGAATGCTGTAAAAGCAGTAACAAAGTATCAAGACATGCCTTAAAAGAGAATGTTTTGCCCTAGAATGTACAAGGAAAGAAACATCAGGTAATAAAACCAAGCCAGAGTGCAAATTGTTGTCATAAAAGACTTCAACATTAGTCACAAATTGAGAAAAAGGTACCAGTGAATAAAAGAGTAAAGCAAACAACAGCCAGAAACTACCCTGTTGAAATTTTAAGTGGTGTTAAACAATAAAAGACCTTTGTCAAAGACTATAACAGAAGTAAACTGTTCATTGGTGGCTTAACCTGTACCACAGGTGATCAGATCTTGGAAATGGTGTCTGACACCTAGGAGATGTGGCTTCTTAACATTTCAAAATCCTGGAAGTGCCATGAAGGACAAGGCAGCATTGACTACATTATGGCTATATGGAAGGCAGATCCATGTTGCTGTATGACTCTCATCCCAGTGTGTCTCTGGAAGACAGTGATCTGACCATGTCTGGATTATACTACCAAATCAGTTGGCTTGCCATGCTGGTAGCCAGCAGGCTAATGGTGCAATTCATATCCAGCTTTGAGATTGGGGGGGGGAGGGGCGTCACATGGCATAGTGGAGTTGGAAGCCCTGCCATTCAATAAATAGGTGGAGCCAGATACAGGAAAAGGATCTGTCATAAAATGAGATGGCATACAGGTGAAACTGAAGTAACTCTCCTACAAAAAGAGTATGGCTAATGGAACATCAGAGAGATTAAGGAGGGATAAAGGTAGGGGCCTGTTCCAGAGGTGTTATAGACGTAGAAGCGTGATACTTCAAGGGCATGTCCATGACCAGATCTCTCCAGGGTTCATGAATGAAGACAGCTAGAAGCAGGGTCAGAGGCACAGGCACGGAAGACCTCAGTATAAATGAGACTGAGAAGAACTGGTAAGTATGGAACTGAAATGTATGTTATTGAACTTTAGAGAACTACTGATGCTCTGTCATTTAAATTTAAGAATTATGGTGTATCAAAAAGGATTTCAAAGAGTAATCAAACTTGTATATTGCTGTGACAAGTTTACTTCAAAAAAGTCATGATTTAAAGTTGTAAATGCAGCCTATTCATGTCTGTGAAAGTCAGCGACTGGTAGTAAATGTGCTTTATGCAGTAAAACAAAAGGGTAAATGGGGAGACTGCATGGCATTTGAGTAAAATTCCCTAATATGTGTCTGGATGGGGAATCAAGTCCCTAATATACGATAGTTTTAATAAAAAGAAATGTTTTTGGGTATAATGTGCTATTGAACTAGCTGTTGTGATTTGCATATCATGTGATGCATGCTTCCAGCAAACTCTCAGTTTGAAAGTACACCACTTACACCTTGTCTCTTATTTATTTACTCAGCATCTGGACATCTCAAGTCCCACAAAGTATTTATCCACTTGTACTCGAGGAAACCTATTTCTCCCCACCCTTACATCTTTTCAGCATGCTTCTCCTTTTTAACTTTACCTTATATTTCATGATCCCTTTTTACACGTTTCTTGTGCATCACCTACCGTATACAATTCCATACTGTCGTTTAGTTATACATTTCGTTTCCATACCCTCGTTTGTATAGTGCACTGCATGCCTCTCAGTTGTACAGAATTTTTCAGATTGATCAGATGTTTTCCTCATACTTTTTGTCTCTTCCTCATAAAATTTGTGATTTTCTGTTAAGACATTTGATTTTTCAGACTTCATGTCCTTTAATAAATGCATAATGTAAAACATGTTATTCTAGCAACTTTCTAAGTTTATGAGAGTATAATTTAAAATATGTCCTTGATTTCCAGCCTTTGCCCCCGATCATTTTGGCTTTGTCTGTAATTCTTATGCTAAGAGGAATAATGCACTGTACTTCCCTGGCAAGCTCAAACAACCTGTTTATAGTAATCTTCATTCACTCGCTCTGAAACCCAACATCTTGTCTTCCTTTTTGTTGATTTCTTTAATATTTCCTTATCATCATCCTGTTATTCCTCATTTGCCTCTTTCCGTTTTCCCCACCTTGATGGAATCAACAAAGTCCTCCATGTTTATGCCTTTGATTATCCCTTATTTATCTCATTTATGTTGTTCACTTGTGATATTGACCAGTACACAGTACAATTTGCACTTTCCAATTCTTTTTCCTCTTGGTTTTTACAATCTAACCCTATTTCTGGGTTAAAAAGATAATCTAATACAATTGAAAACAAACGTGGATCACCACAGTTTGCAAACATTCTGATAGTGACAAAAAACTTGCTATGTTTTTATCTAATGTAATCAAAACAGCTTGAAAAAAAACTTCACCAAAGTCATGATGAACTTCCTTAAACCCCACTAACTCTTTAATTCTAGTTTGTACACATAACCATTTTCAGTTTTACTAACTACATGCTGCATCCTCCATGTTCCACATTCAAATTCTCTTTAACTTTTTTCTAAAACCAACCTCCTCACGCAATCATCTGTACCTACCCCACCCCATATTTTTTCAGCATTTATCAACAAACTTAAAGCTTGTGATCCCTCAAACATTATGACAGACTGATTTCCAGGATACAATATGAGAAAGCTTTTGTAACACCACAGTAGAATGTCAGTCAGTACTTTCTTTTTTCATACTGAATTTCTTCAGACTGACTAAAGAACTTCAATCAGGAAGAGGCTTTTATAACCACGTAGTCATTCCACCTGAATAAAAATGTCCAATCAAGATATAAAGCAACAAGGCTAGTTTAAAACATGTCTGTATAAATAATTTTTAAAATTCAGATGGAGTAAAAAGAAATAGGAATACAGCAACACATGCTATATTAAACTGAACAGAAGCCTAAGCACAGTGAAATAACGGTACTCAAAACTTCATAAACAGATAAAAAGAAATCTTAACAAAAAAGATTAAAAGGATGAAAAAGGACTTAAAATCACAAAACACCATAAAGAATGAAAAAATTATAATCATACAGCATAGGAAGTATTCATTTTTTAATGCTGTATAATTCTGGGCCTCATTTAGGACTGGTGATCTATATGGATGTAGAAGGACTAGGCTACACAAATTTTAAAGTACTTGCCAATAATATTCCTATTAATCTACATCCCTAGTAGCTACATTGATGTTCCTTCTTAGCTTTGATTTTCTAAAATGTTCCTACTATACTATTTTACCATGTTCATAATGCTCCTGTTACCCTATTTACACCATTGTGTCATCTGTAACAAGGGTGTCTGTTTCTTTAAGAATTTGGTGACTTAGTTTTGTTCAGAGAACCAGTATGTGAGTAATGTTGTCCAGGTTTCTGCACACTATTGCACAGCATGAATAGTTAGGTAATGGAAAAGGCAATCCATAACCTTGTGTCCAACTCATACTATTTTATATTTTGAATATAAAAGGCTATACAGTTCATAGGTAGTTACTAGGCTTGAGATCCGGAGACCATTAAGGAGCCTAGCTCAGATTCCCAACTGCCTCAGAGCACTGTCTGGTTAAATGATTTGATCAAGGTCACACAGTCAGTTAATGAAAGTAGAAAGATTCAAACCCTGTACCATTGGCACAGGAAAAAGCTCATTAAGTCTGAGCTTTAGTCTTCTGTGCTAACTACTAGACATAAACCATACAACCATGTGTGGACTTCAACTCACAAACTTAATCACTTCTATTGCCTAGGACAGTTCATTTACAAGCTGAGCTACAGCTCAGAAGTTTGAAATGAAACCAAACCATCAGGGAAATTTGTTTCCTGTAAATGTTGCAGCTATAACCCCTGGGTATCTCCCTGTGCTGGGCAATTTCTTTGAGAAACTGAAACTGTGGATCCAGAAATTCAGCTTAATCCTGACTGTGTAGTGAATATTTGAGAAGCCTTTCAAAAGTGCAGTGCACAATGTCTGTAGAGCGTACAGTGGAAAATGTTTTTAAAAAGTGTAATACATAAGGTGGTAAGACAGAAAGTATTGTAGTAGTCATACAGAGGTTTCAGAGTTACAGCTACATATCACTCATTTGCTCTTCCCAAGGGTACAGTGCCCTTTGGAGAGTATGGATGCTAATGTCACCAAATTAAACAATGGAGGTAAAGGCGGTGAGATAAGTGAATTCCATGATTCATTAGTAAGAGACATAGTTATGTACGATATATAAAATAATTAAACAGGAGATTTAACATTACTTAAAGTGACTTATCTCTGTAGAACAGTTCGAAGCAAAAGAGCTCACTGAAAGAATGGAAACATAAAGGTTCAGGTGAGAAGGGATGTGAAAGAATTATCAAAAATAGTGATAAAATGGGCCATGAGAGCCACAACAGAAAAGCATGGAAACATTTTTTCTGATAAAGTAGGCATGAGCTGTGATTATAAGCATGAAAAAAGAAAATATTCTGCTTCTATCCATTGTGTGGAAGATGATGCAGATTTGTTAAAGTGTGAAAATGTGACAAGTGAATCTGCAACTGAAATGAATGCATGTGATAGTGCAAAGCCAGCAAAACAATTTGTTCATAGGCACTTTAAGAATCAGAAGAGTAGATATAGTATAAGAACATGAAACAGATAATTTAAGAAAAATGGATTAATCTGTAAACAGAGATAGTCAAGTATGGCATTTAGACTTGACACAGATGCAGAGTGCCAAATCATGTGTTACCAAATATTTGAAGCAATGACACTGAAACGACATAAATAAAAGCCTATGTGAAAACTGTTTACTTATTCAAAGCATTAAATGACACCACTGTGTCAGAATTTGTTTACTAGTAAGTAGTAGTATAAGGGATGGTAGTGTCATTTTCAGAGAGTTTGAAGAGGTGCTCTACTCTTATTGGGTCATTTGAAAAAGTTCATGATGTGCATATGAAAAATGATGATTTACTTTATTTACTGGTCTCATCCATTTGTCATGAGCTCATTATATCATGATGTGCATATAAAAAGTGATCATTTGCTTCATGGTATGAGGCTTTATTTACTAGTTTGGGCTGCTTGTCATTAGTTCATCATATTGACACACAGTCTACCATTTTATCAATCATATATGCTGCAGGAATTTTTTATACAATTTTGCTGTGTCAGACTCCTCCGATTTTAGACCAGGTTTTGCTTCTTCTTATTCTCTTCTCCAAGACGACGTCACAATGAGGCCACAACACAGATATGACCATTCCATGGGCCCTCCCTTTTCAGAAAAGTAATTCTCTTGGCTACTAGGCTATTAATTGCCCAGCAACCAGGGAGAGAATCAAAAATGAAAAAGGCCATCATTGTCTGTGTAGATGGAATACTGACTACTTTCGGGTTTGGCTGATCTCCATTTGGATATGCTGGTGATGATGTCAAGGTGGCTGAGAAATGGGGCACTGAAAGGCAGCTGATCTCACCATTGCAGTGATCTGCTTCTCAAAGTCCCTACCTACCACACTGTGCGGTGATCCCCATTCATTCTGGCTCCTTGTCTTCATCAGGATTTGAATTTTGTGCACCCCCATCACACCACAGCCCCCTAAGAGAGGTGAGCAGGCATAGCTTCAGAATTTGTACTTTATATCATCTTCTCCAGTACACAGGCCACTAATGAAACCTGGGTTATCTGGGTCATACTTAGGTCTTCATTCCTCTGTGTCAATGAGCTGATGACTTTTTCAAGTAAATTTCCAGTAATGAGAGGTAGAAATAAAATGTCATTGTACCTTTCGAAAAGCACAGATGCAATTAAGATACAAATGAGTCTGTGGATGGATGAATAGATTGGCTAATTTGATGCAGCCCTATAAGATTCATATACACATAGATCCAAGAGAAGATTATCTACTTTGTACTATAGAATTGTTTTCTGTTATTCAAAATGAAAATAACTCTTATGTACTTGATATCAATTAGGGACTGGGCAAATTAAGCAGAATGACAAAGTGTTGTAAGATGCATATATTTAAAGTCCCTCTGGGAAAATAAAGAATTATGATATCCATTTGTTATAATATTAGCACATGAAGAATTTTAAGAAGCTGTAGTACAGATGACTGAAGTTCTTCAAGGTATTGTTAACATTATTATTGTTATATTGGTAGGGAGTCTGACCAGGGAAGATGATGGCAAAATGTTGATTGAGTTACTGAATAAGTAAGGCAGCATAACTGCAAAATGAACAAACGTAACTATAAAGTTAGTTACAGAACTAAGATATGAGCCATGTTTTAACATCAGAAGGTGAAAGAGTGACATTTGATGACTACAGATTCAGAGTTTTGTGCAATACCTCCGCCAGAAGATAAATAAGTACTAATGAAATTTCTAGATATGATATAGTATCTTTTAAAGTTAGTTGGACTCATAAATGTGCACGGAATTAAGGATGGTATGCGAGTCTGCATATTATTACAAGGCTAGCCAATAACCAGAGGTCAGAATCAAATAGTTTACCTTGTATCTGTGAGGTTAAGTACTTAATCAATATGCCAAATCTTTTCCCCATAAAGTCCCCTCCTCTCTTTGACAAGAGCTTCAGAGTATTTTACACCCACCTGAGCTACCATAACTCAGGCAGATCTCATCCAAGGGACAGCACACTCAAAAGTGCCTTATGGTGAACTGCAGTGTCAGTACTGCAAAAAAATAATCTACATAATTATGGGAATAATTGCTGCGACCTTCTATACTAAAGGTGAGTGTGCTACCTGTGGAGCTGATGTGTATTGCTACTGGAATTTGATTTGAATTGCTCAGACAGTGAGATACAAGAGGGCTCTCTGTTAAATAGTTTGATATTACTGGAGCTGTCACATTATAAGGAGATGCAAACCAGAATGGATACGGTGCAGTGATTCTGCAAGAAGCTTTTATTATTTACTATCAGAAAATCACAGTCAGATAAAAAAATGCTTCACATCTCAGGATGTGACTGTGAACAGTTTCATCGTTATGGTTATGGGAAAAAAGTGTAAGTAGAAAGTGATCATAAGTCACTGTAATGTATATTTAAAAGTCATTGTAGAGGGACCCACTCAACCTCCAAAGATTGCTGCTGCATTTAAAGAAATATGAGTGCATATAGCAAATATTCTGAATCATTTATACTTGCCAGAACAGCAAGGAGGTCAGATGAGGTTGAACTGGAAGTTTAAGGTGTTTTAGCACAATTGCCAAAGAAGGAAAGGAAGCATATTTTTAAAATTCATTGCTGTTAAAGTTTGTTTAGAACAGAAAGACTTCTGCTTCATTAGTTGCTTACAAGGATTATTGGTCAAAGCAGGTATACAGAAAGTGCCATGTGATGTCATATGAAAATAGGAATGTCAAAATACAGGTGTTTTATTTGTGTAGGATTAATTGTAAGAAATGGCACATGATGTATTCTAGGTAGGAATTTCTGTACAAACAGAAACGTTAGTGCAGCATAAGGGGGATGCTGTATACCTGAGTGTGTTGTCCTTTGGATGAGATGTTAAACTGAAGCCCCATCTGCTTGAGTTGGTGGCCCCACAGCACCAATAAAAAAAGGGTAAGGGAAGGTCACTGACGCCCTGTCAAAATTTATCCTAGTAGTATTAATACCATCTTGAGTGTCCCCTGAAAAAAGGTTACTAGCCTAGTGGGGCTAACGTGATCAACAAAGGATAAATAAATAAATTATATGATCTCTGGTTTCTACTGTTCAAAACTTGCAGAGTTATACTGTGATCAGTGTACTGAAAACAATATTCACATGATTAGTTCTGCCGGGTACGGGTATATTATATAAAGGTCTACAGCATGCCAGTTCTTAGTGTAAAAGATTTTTAGAGTAACAGAAAATTCAGCATGTTATATCTAGCCCTGAATATGCATATCCACCTGGTCAAGCTGAGACAGCAGAACAGATATTAAACCTTTAAATCAGTAGTCACAGAGCAGCAACAGTGACTGTTGTATAGACTATCATTTAACATTAACGGGATATAGGAATGTTCCACTGCAAAATATTGGCTTATGATCTGCTCATTTACTAATGGGACACATTTTAAATGTAAGGCATCCCACGTGTACTTTTTCTGACTCCTGAAAACAAAATCAGGATCAAGATAGACTAAATGACTATTACTTGAGACAATTAAGTTTCTATTATAAACATGCTAGACTTCTTTGTGGTCTGAGAGATAGTAATACAATGAGAATTGTTTCAGTGAGAAACAGACTCAGTTGATTTAAAGAAACTTGAAAAGATCAAGTCACTTGCTGTTCCACTTGCAGATGGAAAGGTACCAAGAAGAAAGAGGAAATCTTTTTTCCTAGATGAATATTGCTATATGAGGCAAAGTGATTTTGTCAGTGGTACTTCAAAGAGGAGCATTGAGGTATTCATTGCAGTAGCCAGGGAGATGTCCATACAGATGTCCCAAGAGATATTTGCAGAGATGCTCTCTGGGTCAGATAAGATATAGGTCAGCTGAAATACTGAGTAAATATTTTTTTTCAGAAAAGTGGTTCCAGAATCCTCACTTCAGTGTGTGTGTGTGTGTGTGTGTGTGTGTGTGTGTGTGTGTGTGTGTGTGTGTACACAACTGGTGGGTGCAACTCACATGGGTGAGTACATGTAAGTATACGAATGCATATATGCAAGTGCGCTCAAGTGTTCAAGTGTGAATGCATGTAAGTGAGAGTATGTACACCCATATATGCCCGACTGCACAACATCCCTGATTTTTTCCGGTATTTTGCGTTGTCACCATAAAATTTGTGAATTTCTGGTAAATCACTGAGGATTAAAGACAAGCCAATAATATCAGAGTTTCATTTTATTGTTCAGAAAATGCATGTTGATGTTGCCTGTTGTTCTATTCACATTTTACATCATTTAGAGGAATATTTAAAAACTGTCCTAATTTTATCCCCCTCAATTATTTTCTGATATGTCCAGAAGTCTTGAGCAAACAAGTTGAGAGGAATGCAAGGGGTGATACGTCACAACTGTCCCCACTTTTGCAGAATGTCTATTACCTTGCCTCGTGTTTTTTGCCCTCTCTCTGATTTTCTGGTAAATCACAGAGGATTACAGGCAAGGCAAAAATATTTGAAATTTGAGTTTCATACTTCTTTTGTTCAGAAAATACATGTTGATGCAAAACCTGTTGTTGTATTAACTTTAAGTGAATTAGAGGAATATTTAAAAAGGTTTACCTACAAGCGATCAATGATTCATTTTTCGGTGCTTTGTTTACCGAAAGTATACATTTGAAAACTGCCCCCTGTACCCTCTGATGTGGGGGTAAGCCCTCCCAAAATTATACATACCAACTCCACCATTGCACCACAATAGAGAAAAAGGGAAAAACTCTGAAAAGCATACCACCAGCTCACACAATACAATATACGGTGATGAAACTCACAGCAACGTGACAGCTTCAATGAAGATGCATTATGGCAAAATCAGTGATTACTCATAGCTATGCCATTTAAAAATTGTTCCAGATTTTGTCCCTACCCCACAGTATTTTTGGCTATGACCAGAATTCTTGATCAAAAATCTGAAACATATTGCAGAGCCTTGCCAAGCATCGTTTGCGGTAAAAGTAAATTAAAGCATATGTATTCTGCCTAATGTTACTACTGCCATTAGCTTTATCTGGCTTTCTGTCACAATTAAAAAAAATAATAATTTGTGTCTTTTCAGCTTTTCCCGGTTAGGGGTCGCCACAGCGGAACTCCGATCCGCTAATGATTGGCAGTAGATTTTTACGTGCTGAGTTGCTGGCCCTGACTCACAACCTTCAACAAAGGTACGCCCATTCACCCATGTCTCCACACAGAAGACGCTCTAGCTGAGAATCGAACAGGACAACGTCTTACTGTGAGGCGACAATGATACTGCAGCACCATCACCGCAGTTAATTAAAAAAAAAAAATAATAATAATAAGTAAAAACACAAACATGCAAAGGAAAAATGGACCCTGAAGAGCCATAGTTCTACAGTTCATGGCACTTAGTCAAATGACTACTTGACTAGAGATTGCTAGAAAAGCACTGCGATCATTTGCTAAGTTACTTAGAGTGCACAGTCCTCAGTGGGCTGCAGTCACAGTAGTATGTGACTAGAGATTGCTGACTCAGCACTGTGACTGCTTACCAATAACAAATGATTGCAGGTGCTTAACTGCTTAGTCACAGGCCATGGATTGGTTATCCATATCCTGCTATTATGACTAGGAAAACAATTGCTGGCCACTGCATACACAGTACATAAGGAAGAGTTAGCCCTTGCCAATAGCAACCCACATATGGTACCTCTTGCCTTCAGGAAGTCAAAACATGTCAGAACAGGGATGAATTTATTTTACATCCATCTAAAGCAAGTGAGGATATCACTACTTTTTATGTAACATTTTTTGAAAGGTAGGGGAAGCATTGAGTAATAAATTTGTTCCTCCAGCAGGTCTTGTTTTTCTGTAGATTGAGATTCATGTCTTTAGTTCAGGTTTGTATCGAACCGTTTGTTTTGTGGAGGTGAAGGAGATTGAGGATCGTTGAGTTATTGATAACACAGAATACTAGGCATAAATCACAAAACAGGATTTTATATGAGACATAGCATAGTGATAGAGGTTCAAACCTGTCTTGGTAACAGAGTCTGTATTCAGGTGATCATTTTTAGATGTGCTGGAATGGACTATATACAAAAAGGTCCTCATTCCCTATAATTGATCTGATAAGGGTAAAGTACAGAAAAATATAACTTCTTTTGACTTGTGTATTAACTGAGCTGAAGAGAAGGATTTCCTAACTACTGTTGCATCATTGTGGTCAAAAGATTGAGAGCTGTCTACAATGGTGTGAAGATCTCCAATAACCACATAATTCTGGAGTGGGATGCAATCTCTTGTGTAAGCTACTGTCATGTTTTGCACACCAAAGGTGACAATTCTACACTTGTTTTTATTTAACATAAGTCCATTTCCTAATATACTATTGATTTTGTATGGTTTAGCCCTTGCTGATATCTGCTGCTGACTGAATATTAACATCCACCTTGCAGTCATTGACAAACACAGTTAACAATATCCAATATGTCTGAGATAGTAGTTGGGAAATCCAAGAAGTAGGTACTGAACTTGAGAAGTACTGAGTCCTGAGGAGTACCTCTAACCACCTTTTTGCCTACTGGGTTGGCACCTTCCACTTTAAGTGCATGTGTTCTATCTACCAGCTATTTTGCTGTCTAACAACATTGGGATCTATATTTAGGCATTTAAACTTATTTGGAATCTCATCATGGGTAATAATATTGGTGGTCTTGGCTGGATACAGACATACCGTATGAACTGCACCACTGCTATTTACAGCTTCAGTGACTTTCTCAAAATGTTTACTAAATTACATTGACATGATATCCTTTTGATAAAACCATATTGCTATGGTCTAGACAATTAGTTTTTTTTTATGTCAGAGCTTATGAAATCAGATATAAATGAATACATGGTATGGCTTCGCAAATTAGGGTAATGGGTCGATATCCTGGGATCTGAGGTGGTGCCCCTATATAGATGGGCATAATGACAACCATTTTCTATAACTCAGGAACATAACCTGTGACTATGTTTAAGTTGACACTTTTTGGAGGGTTTAAGAAGGGTGTTTCTGGTACTGTTTGTTAAGTAGCCAGGTATATTATTGAGGTCCATATAGGTAGTATTTTAAGCTTTAGATCCCTCTCACTTTACAACTACAAATTTGTCTTTTCTCAGCAACTTTCCTTGTCTCGGTCTCATTTACATGTCTTCCCTTTTCTTCCTGCTTACCCTGCCGTACATTTTCCTGATTTCAATATTGCATTGGCTTTTTACTCTCGTTATCGGAAATTCTCATCAAGTAAGTGTCCTTCCTTCCTGTACTCAGTTTATTAACCTTTGCATTAATGTTATTATGCTGTGGCAATATGGTTCATAATGCTTAACAGAACTATTAATGTTAATACACCTTTCTTTTTTTACAACTGTAACATTTACTGGATTGGCCCATGAGATTAATAAGATTCCCATCTCTGCCTATTGAGCAAACTCACAATTTTACATAAAAAAAAACTTTATTTTCAGTTGCCAGTCTGGATACTAACTTTCATTTATCCAGCTCATGCAGAACATGCTCCTTATTATTTCCTGGAAAAGCAGTAATTTTTTTCACAAATGTCAGAGCACAACAAAATAGGAAATTAACTGCCTTTCTTCATACACTGGTTAAGTTATAGATGGTAAAATACTGCTCTATAGCATCATCTTTGTACTCCTCAGTTCTGACCACAAGATTCACTAATCTGTCAGCTCCTGGTGCAGAGGGCTAAAATGGACAGGACACAGTAGCAAAAACAGGATGTAGCCAGATTCACTGCATGGCTGAACTCACACCAAGCAAGTGAATCAGCAGCACAGCACAGGCTGAGATGTATGTATCTACTAAGCTGAGCATTCAAGGTGGCCCTAACTGGACTTGAACTGTGTGTAGAGCAGCATTGTATCATCTCCACAATGACCGCAGACACCAGGGAAAAACATTTGCCCTGCATGGCTGCCCAAATGATCACCATTTCTTCCCTCATCTCTTGCGCCAGCAACAATCACCTACAGCACTACGTGCTTCAGTGATGGAATCATTCCTTATGATAATATGGGGGCACATCAGCTGACTGCAATGGGGAAAGATAGGCAATGGTCCCAAAAAAACAAAAACAAAAAGAAGGGTCTTGATGGTCATGAAGCAGAAAAGGCAAAAATCACAATGGAACAAGTCTTCAGATCTATAATGTTTTCTAAACAAACATCACTAGATGCGTGTACTCCATCACAGATTACAGACCAAATGTAAACAAGCAAAAAACTCATATTGTTTCTTGAAAACATGCCATCAGAAAACTCTAGATGGCATGTTTTCTGCAAGCATGTCTCCTTTTTATCATCTACTACTTTTATTGCATCTGTAAAAGCTTTTTTTTTTAAGATGACAACCATAATTTAAAGATGTAGCCTCCAAGCAAAGTTGCTGATTCACTCAGCTCATAAATGTACTTTCTTTTCTGCTTCACTAGCTAAGCATTACATGCTATACACACACAAACAGGGCTTACTTCCAGCTCCTCCATCATACCAGTAGTTTCTCCAGATTCACTTTCATCAGCTTATAGTGATGGGAAAACCATCACATGCTGCATGGTCTGTGACTTTATTGGCAATATTCTTCTATCTATGACTACAATGACTTATCATTGCACCCATCAGAGCAGTGCTTGCTTGGCTTTCATACTGTGCCAGTAGTACACTGGTTGAAGTTACATGTGCCTACTTCCACCACAAATTAGTCAGTTCAGTACCAGCCTTAAGCAATGTCTATGTAAACTGTGTTGAGATAAGACAAGGGATGTATCATTTACACTTTTACTTGAACACTTTTACAATCAGTTATTTTATGTGATCAGAATACCCTGAACTTATACCTCTTAGTACCAGAAATCTAAAGAAAGCCTAAAATAATAGGGATACAAAGGCCCAAAAAAGAGACAGATTTTAAATATTGCTCTTATAAACTTAGAAAGTTGCTAGAATAACAGGATTTGAGTAGCAAGCATTTTCTGAAGAATATGAAATCTAAAAATTCAAATTTATGTCAATATTTAATTACTTCAATCCTTAGTGATTTGGCAGAAAACCAAAATTTTATGAGGAACAGGCCAAAATATGAGACGAAAATCTGGACAGTTGAGAGATATGCCTGAGTTATAGTTTTCTTTTCTACATATACTCTAGTTTTTTTCTTCAGTCAATATGGCTTTCCACTTTCTTATTCCAAATATAAGTTTTTAAGGCACTACTTAACAATTTATAAGTCATCTTTCTGAGAAAGAATAGCATTCCAAGCTTAGCCTAGGTTATCTTATAACAAAAAATTATTTCCAACAATACTATGATGCTGCCATTGTCAATACATGGCTATTTTGCCCTGTAAATTCATGCCATACATTCTTTATTCTAACATTCCCCAAAATGTTTTAAAAGGGAACAAAGATAAGTGGCATTTTTATATGATCTGTCACCTTTGCCTCTCACCATCATTAATAGCAAACACCTGTTATTTACTCTCACTCCCCATTAAAGTGTGCATTTCTCAAATACACCTTATACTTATAGTCAGAGGTACTGCGGCGGTGGTGCTGTGGTAGCATTGTTGCCTCACAGTTAGACGTTGCCTGTTCGATTCTCAGTTAGAGCATCTTCTGTGTGGCGACATGCGTGAATGGGCGTTCCTTCGCTGAAGGTTGTGCGTTAGGCCCGGCAAGCCAGTACGTAAAAATCTACTGCCAATCATTAGTGGACCGGAGTTCCGCTGTGGCAACCCCTAACCGGGAAAATCCAAAAGACTTTTTAGATACTGCGGTGGTGGTGGATACTGCAGTGGTGGTGCTGCGGTAGCATTGTCGCTTCACAGTTAGACGTTGCCCGTTCGATTCTCAGCTAGAGCGTCTTCTGTGTGGCGATATGCATAAATGGGCATTCCTTCATTGGAGGTTGTGCATTAGACCCGGCAAGCCAGTACGTAAAAATCTACTGCCAATCATTAGCGGACCGGAGTTCCGCTGTGGCGACCCCTAACCGGGAAAAGACAAAAGACACAAACATACTTATAGTCAGAGGTCTCTTGTATACGGTAATGGTGTTGGTGACATCTGTTGGCACATTGCCTTATGATCCATATGAAAACTGAGAATAGACCTACCTGCTGTGTCTTACCTGCCCTCCCATTATACCCATAATAGTCTAGGGTTTATGGAGCAACCAGCAAGGTGTAAAAGTTTAGCATTTTTCTACTCCCCACAAGATTAATTATTTTTAAATTTCTTTTGAGAAGCAGCATAGAAAAATCAACCACTATTATGGATTCAGTTCTTTGCTCTTAACGATAATAGCTCTGCTGTGCCTGCGACTTCAGAAACACCCTTTACATACTGTTGATATTGTTTGGCAGTGTTGATAGACGTCAAGCTCCAGCTTACCAGAGTCCAACAGGTGCTGCCGTCTGATCCAATGCATTCCTTTCATATCCAGCTGGATCTGTTTCCAAATCAGCAAGCTCATTTAAGCTGTTAACAGTGTCAGCTGGCTTAGCATGCCTGCAACAGTCTGAAAAATGGCTTATTATATGTGTAATGCAAACCACATAAATATAATTGGTATGTCTCTTTTACTTGATAGCTTTACAAACCTCCCCAGGTCAGCTGGACTGGCATATTGGTACCAGCTAAGTGGAATATTAAAGCAGTGTGGTGTAAATTATAAGTTAATTTGTGTTATTTGATCTTATGTGAATTGGCTCAATTACACTATTAATACTTTAGTGCCCTTTAATAAAAATATTATAAGCGTTGAATGCAATAAAGTATTAAATGTCATAATGATGCAGTCATTAACGGGACTTTTTAGACTGCTCAAAATAGCAGTAGTGAGAGAGTTAATCTTCTGGTTCATGTTAAAACTTTATTGGCTCATTATCATCTTCTCTGCACTAGGAAACTCATGACATATGTGAATGTGGATGTGGCTCCTACTGTACATACAACTGTATTCTAAATATACTCGCATACACCTACAGAGAGTTCTGCCTACACTGCATGGGTTATAAGTACCCATGGGCAGTGTGCTATTCCTGCACTGTATGGGTTATATGTAGCAGGTATTCTATGGGCAGCATGTTAAACCTGCACTGTACAGGTTAAATATATCACAGGTGTTATTAGCAGCATGTTACATCTGAACTGCATGGGTTATAGGAAGTATGGGTGTAGTGGGCAGCCTGTTATATCTGCACTGTATGAGTTATATGCACCGTTTGTGATGTGGGGATTTTGTTATGCCTTCACTGTAGAAGTTATATATATCACATGTGCTTTGGGAAGTGTGGGTTACCCGTATTGTACAAGTTATATAAACCTTGTGTACTAACCACATTGTTTTACACTTGCACTGTATGGGTTATATGTAGCATGCGCACTATAGCCAATGTTTTATTCATGAACTGTATGGATTATATGTAGCATATGTGCTATGGCAAGTATGTATCTGCACTACACTGTATGTCACCCATGTTATGGGTATGTAACTTATATATAGCATGTATGATATGGGCATTTTGTTATACCTGCACTGTATGCATTATATGCAGCATGTGTATTATGGACAGCATGATATAAATATCACATGTACTATAGGTACTGTACTATGCCTGCTCTGTATGGGTTATATGAAGCACATACATTATGGACAGCATGCTATTTATGCACTATATATGTTACAGGTAGCATAAGTGCTATGGGCAGTGTGTTATGTTTGTACTGTATGGGTTATATGTATTATGTGTGCTATGGGCATTGTGTCATACCTGCACTGTACAAGTTATATGTAGTTATGTGTATGATGGACAGAATGTTATATCTGCACTTGATGGGTTACATATATCATGAACACTATAGACAGTGTGTTATACCTGTATTGTGTGGGTTATATGTTTCATGTGAGCTGTGGACATTGTCATACCTGCACTGCATGGGTTACATATAGCATGTGAGTTATGGGCAGCATATTATACTTACACTTCATATATTATATGTAGCATGTGTGCTATTCTTAGGCTTTCATGCCTGCACTGTATGAATCATATGTAGCGTGTGTGCTGTGGAAACATGTTATACCTGCTCTGCAAGTAAGATGACTAAACCAGTTGCAGACTCACCTGTGTAACTACTGTTATGTTAGGTATACATTAAGGATTACAGATATATTAGGGTTAAAAAAACACTTTTATGTGCTCGTTTCTACTAAGAGCTTGTAAATCGATCACTTAGTGGGGCAAACTTACCACTATTAAGCGCAATGCATCATTACCTTCTGTGATTACTATTAATCACTTAACTTGATGTAAATGTACACAACATATGTTTCTGTAATCAGCACCTAGATGTATGACACAGCTGTAAACGTCCACGATTGCCTTTATCTCATTTATACTGTCTTGTGGATGTGCTGTATCAGAGCTTAGGTCTACAGCTGAATCATAACATTTCCCATTTTACATTATGAAACTATTGTAGATTTCTTCCATTGAATTTGTTATATAACTTTATATACTACTGATATCTTATTGCAATCATAAAATAATTAAAGTAACTAATAATTTGTATAATATAATAGAAATGAATTCCAAATAATTGAAATTGTTCTCAAAACCACCCATAAGAAAAGCAAACCAGGAAATCATGGATATGTGCTGTGATGGTTCATTCACAGTTTTTATAGCTTGGTTTTGTTTAATTTTTAGCTTTTGAACTCACTGTCAAAATGTTATGGTATCTAGCTATAAATGAGATAATTTAGGTATGTTAAGATGTGAAGGTTTTAAAAAAGTGTTTATCATCAGTATACTATAAATATTTACATTATGAAATTTATATCCTTTCTACTATACTACGCAACCTTTGATATAATGTCTAAATGACAATGTAAGGTTTAGTACTACATTCACAAACATTTCGCGGTATTCCTGATATTGGTTACCACATCTTAATCCACCTCTAGTCTTTTTCTTTTTTACTAAGGACATCTCTAAGAATGAAGTTATGATGTACAATGCCTGTGTAATGTGAGTCTTTTAGTTTCATCACCACACAAATAGGTGTGAAAACCTGAAATGCAATCGCTGTTACAAAGCAACGTATAACCTTTTATATTCTGTATCAGTGTATCACATGGGATAGCTATGTATATAACTCTCATGCTGCATCACTGCACTGTTTATGATATCATCGGTGTATCACATGGGATAGCTATGTATAACATTCTCATGTTGCATCACTGCACTGTTTATGATATCATCAGTGTATCACATGGGATAGCTAAGTATAACATTCTCATGTTGCATCACTGCACTGTTTATGATATCATCAGTGTATCACATGGGATAGCTATGTATAACATTCTCATGTTGCATCACTGCACTGTTTATGATATCATCAGTGTATCACATGGGATAGCTATATATGTCGTTCTCATGTTGCATCACTGCACTGTTTATGATATCATCAGTGTATCACATGGGATAGCTAAGTATAACATTCTCATGTTGCATCACTGCATTGTTTATGATATCATCAGTGTATCAGATGGGGTAGTTATGTATAACATTCTTGTGCTGCATCACTGCACTATTTACATATCATTATGTTCAAGAACAAAACAGAATTTTAAGCAGCACCCGAATAATATATGTAGGACATTGTCATGGCATATTTAAGAGATAGAAAGATTTAGACCATTTTCATTGACAAATCATGCAAGGATGTTGAATTTCCAAGTAAAGCAGAAAGTCATTTTTGATGTATTCCTGTGTGGAATATGTTTTTTTTATTTCTTTTGAGACTAGAAGGAAAAACATTAACTGAGATGTCATAATCTTTGCCTATTTTGAGTAGGTATATTTAACCTAGATACATTCTGTAAATGTCTTAAGTTGTTTAAAACTGTATTTCCTTAAAAACTCTCTAGTATGAACCTTCATTTGTGACTTACAATTTAAAATTTTTGTCTAGAACTTGCATTATACATTTTCTGTGTTAATGTATATAATGTATCCTGTGGGGATTATATTACCAACTACCAAACCTATACCTGTTTTTAGTATTACACATACATATATCTGTGTGTGTATATACATTTTATATATATATATATATATATATATATATATATATATATATATATATAATATATAGTTGCAGCCTGAAAGAGCGAACACTCTCTTGGGCTTGTTTTTCAGCTTTCCATGCAAGACTGCAGTAACAGCGAGATTTGGGAATTTGCCGTTTCCCAAATGTTGTGCAATCTTTGAGATGTTGTTGAGTCTTTCAGCTTTTCTCGGTTAGGGGTCGCCACAGCGGAACTCTGGTCCGCTAATGATTGGTAGTTGATTTTTACGTGCTGAGTTACCAGCCCTGACGCACAACCTTCAACAAAGGTACGCCCATTCACGCATGTCTCCACGCAGAAGATGCTCTAGCTGAGAATTGAACTGTACAGCGTCTTACTGTGAGGTGACAATGCTACCACAGCACCACCACCGCGGGTACATTGTGCAATCTTTGAGATAGTATATATAATTAGCAGGGGGTGTGTAGTACAGAGGAGTAAGTTCCACTGCAAAAATGTTATTTTTTTAATTTTTTTGATCTGTTTAGATTCTTAGATTTGATTTAAAATGTTTGCTTTTTTTTGGTATGTATATATATATATATATATATATATATATATATATATATATACATATATATATATAGGTTCCATGCATTTGATCATATTTCATTTTATGGAATGTGTAGTTAGGAGGATTCTTTTGTCTGACTGTTCATTGCAGGATGCTGCCATTTGTTTTATGAGATCACTACACAGTAGTGAATGATATTTTGCCTTTTCCCCACTGTTTTTCAACGTTGGAGTTGGTATATATAATTAGCAGTGGGGTGGGGGTGGGGGGATTCCACCAGTTTGATATGTAGCACTCTACATAAAATATTTATTTTTTCCCCAAACTGACAGAGTTTATACCATTAAGGGGTGAGTAGTATACTAGGGTAGGGGTGTAGTGCAATATAACAAAATATATAATTAATATATATATATATATATATATATCTTTTAAATTTCAGATTCTCTGTTCCAAATTGCATTTGTCTAAGCCTCTATAAAGTGAAGATGTATGCAGTAGCATGTACTTGATTTAATGTAAAATTCAAAATCAGGGATATATAATACATTTCATATTTGTATCCCATTGCTTTAGGAATATGTCACTGTTTGTCATCTGCGCACATTGTCAGATGAAATAATTGAAAATATCTAACTGGAACCAAATCAAATAGTTAAAATATGTCACTGAAAAACAGTCCAGTGACATACAAATTGATAAATGTACCCCCATATACACACACACACAGATATATATACATATATATATATATATATATATATATATATATATATATATATAAAATATATATTGGTGCCTTGCCATTTGGTCTAAATGCAGGTTTGTTGAGATCTGTTAAATTAACCACATTTGGTTGATATATGCAGATGGTCAACAGGTGTGCAAAATCAATGTTCACTGGGTAGGTGAACATTCCCTTTCCTGGGGATTGTGCGATCTCAGAGTTAATATATATAATTAGCAGGGTGTGTGTATGGGTGTGCAGGAAGGCTTGCCCCATGCAAAAAAATGTATTTATTGTTGATGAAAAAGAAAAAAAAAAAGAAATATATATATATATATATATATATATATATATATATATAGATAGATAGATTCACTTCAGAATGTCGAAAGCCCAAAATCTTGAATTTCAAAACATTGAGACCAAAATCTGGAAAACTCAAAACATTGACTCCCATAACACTGAAAAAAACACAGGACACCAACACTTAGTATATTCCATCTCAACTGCATATACAAACAAATAAAAGACAAACCATATTACACTTCTCCAAATATAAGGAGGGGGGCGGCAAGCCCCCCTGCACCCCCCACACCCCCTGCTACTTACATATATCAACTCAGAGATCGCACTCCACAGAACAAAATGGCAAACATACCATTATGTGCTTCATGACTGCCTGTTGTAATCTTAGTCATGTTCCTTCTAACTTGTTATACTACAAAATAACTCATCTTAGTGTACTGTAGTGCCATCTCAGAGCTGATTATATTTGGAAAAGTGTAATTTGTTTCTCTATGAAGTTGTGCTGGAGTATAGTAAGTGTTGGTGTCCTGTGTTTTTTCAATGTTATGAAATTCGATGTTTTGACTTTTCGAGATTTTGGTCTTAATGTTTTTAAATTCAAGATTTTGGGCTTTCACCATTGTGAAGTGACTCCATATATGTGTGTGAGTCTCCTTTCTGCTGATATTGTCATTGACTCTGTCCTGAATGATTTATTTTTGAGGTCATATAACAGAGAGATGGAATAACACCTATCAACAAACATTTACAGTTATCCAATTCATTCAGAAATACTACATCCTCACTTAGCATTCTACACAGGCATACCATCAGCCCTTTAACTATGTTCCTCATTTGGAATGTAGGGTGACTGCTATTGAAATGCAAAAAAAAAAAAATTGGAATAAGTTTCCTTCCTATAAATTGTGGACAAATATCTCCCATTTTCTATGCCCTTGATTACAGTAATGTCAAAACAGTTAATCTTGATTTAATCAAAGGTATAAGTAGAGTCTAAGAATTCAGTTGTATTGTTAATATATGTTTTAAAATCTAATAAAGTGGGGATGTCTCCCTCCCAAAAAATCAACATATAATCTAAAAATCTGAAATATTGAAATATTTTGTCATAAAATGAGGAACTGAAAACAAATTGTGGTTTCCATTCAGCAAAAACAAGATTTGTATAAAGAGGTGCACATTTTGTTTCTGCAGTCACCCCAGAAATTTGGCAGAAATATTCCTCCTCAAAGTATACAAAATTATGCAAAATTAAGTCCATCAATTCATCATGTTTGGTGAGAAGTTTTCTACCACTCAATGTTTCACGAAACCACTTCAGACCCATGATGTGAGGTATCACCAAGAACAAGTTTACCACATCAATTGTCACAAAAATAATATTGTTCTTAAAAGGTGTAATGTTAATCTCTTCCAAAAAGGCATCACCAAAAACCAGGAACACCAAGAGACCAGGACTATCACTCTACACAAATGCTTTATTGCAGTTAAAATGCACTGTACAAGCAAGAAACAATGAAACAGTAGACCAACAGAAACTGGAAAAATAAATTGTTACAAAGGGAAATGTTTTGGCAACTAAGACTGGACACAACTGCCCCACTGGGACTTACTGACAGTATTTCCATTCTTAGTGAGCTTAAGGTTAGGTCATATCAAATATAAAAAAACATTAAAGTGCAATGAAAAAATGTAAGATGTATCATTGGCTATAAATATGTTGTTGGGTGCATTTTGTTTAAACAATTTTTAATAATTACAAATAGCTTCAAATAATTATTTTAAGTAATTTTTTAACTCCGTTATTTACTGTTACATAATCTGTAGCTTAGTTTTTTTCAGTCTGGTTCATAGGTGTGTACTAGGCTAATTGCCCTGGGGCCTTTACAAGCCTAGCCATAGGATTACCCTGGCATCATGCCACCAGACCTTAGTTCCCACTGCCTCTGTCGAGTAGAACCACTGGAGTGATCCTGGGGTGAAATTTCTATTTCCTATCCACTCATCAGGATTTCTCTTGAAGAGGGTCAGCGAGGTGCTCTTCTTGACATGTATGGGTAGTCTATTCCATAGCATGGGCAGTCTCTGGGTTATGAACCTGTCCCTCCAGTACATTCTGTTGATTGTGGTAATGAGGCTGAGATTTCTGGAATGTGTGGTGTGGAGGGATTGGGATTTCTTTAGATGTAGCATTCTAACAGGGCTGGGTCAGACATGGTTTTGTAAGTCAAGCAGAGATTGCCTCTAAGTAGGCAATATGAGACAGAGAATAGTTGGAGTTTTTTGAGTCTGTCCATACAGGACAAGTGTTTAAGGCCTAGGATTCTTTTTGTGAGGTACTTTTGCGGCCTCTGCAGTTGTTGCAGGTGATTAGTGAGGTACATGCCAAATGGAGTATTGTATTCAATGATTGGCCTAATGAGGGAAGAGGAGAGGGAGACAATGACCTCTTTCTTCCTGGATGCAAAACCCTTAGTAATGAGATGTGCCACATAGAAGGACTTTCTGACCACAGTGGCAATGTGGTGATCAAAAGAGAGGTTGCTGTCAGCCTGTGTTCACAGATCTCTTATAACACCTTCTGTGGTCAGTGGACTACCATCAATGTGGTAATTCATGGGAACCGAGTTTTTCCAAAAGGGGATGACGACACATTTTTTGGCATTGAGCTTAAGGCCATGGTTCTGACACCAGTTGTTGGTCTCAGTGAGGCCATTCTGTAGGATGCCAATATCACTTGGGAAGTTAATAATAGCTCCCAACTTGCAATTGTCTACAAACTTTGTCAGCCAGAGTCCCTTTGTGTTGGCCTGGACTTCAGAGAAGTAGATACCAAACTGGAGAGGACTCAGGACTGAACCCTGTGGGACTCCACTTGTGACTAGTCAGCAGTCTGCCTTGGAGTCAGCTGCTTTCACACTGTGGATTCTATCTGTGAGCCAATTTGCAACCCACCTAGTGATATAGGTGTTGATGCCTAGCTTGGTGAGTTTTTCTGTGATTCCTGAGTGGGGAATGGTATCAAAGGCCTTGGGCAGATCAAGGTAGGCTGTATGAACCACATTGCCTTCATCCACAGCTCTGGTGACTGATTCAAAGAAGTCAACCAAGTTGATCAGGCATGATCTACTCTTCACAAAACCAAACTGTGTGGGATACAGAGTTTGGAGATTCCCTAGATCCTTGTTTATTAGGTCCATGATGATGCGTTCCATAGCTTTGCATATCAGACTCATCAGGCTAATGGGGTGGTAGTTCCCACGGTCTGTAGTCGCTCCTCCTTTGTGGAGCGGGATGATAGCAGTGTGCCATTCAGTAGGGACAAAGCCTGAGGTGAGGCTGTGATTGAACAGGGCACACAGGTGAGGTGCCAGTTCACTCTGTAGTTCATGTAGAACACAGCTAGGGATATTGTCAGGTCCCATAGAAGCTGTATTTGTGGCCTTGGACAGCACTGTTTAACCTGTGCAGCAGTAATACTGGGTACCTGGCAATCTACTGGTATTGTGATTGGTCCTGGGGGGTAAAGTTGGCACTGACTCTGTCGGCCAGTATATTGGCAATATCTGTTGGCTAGGTATAGGAGGTACCACTGTGCAGTAGCTCAGAGCAATTCTGGGTATTGCCGTGGAGATTCTTTACATTGTTTTATATGTATGAGAAGGAAATTATGCTGCAGTGTATGTGGTTGGAAAAAATCATGAGGGCTGTGTTTTTCTTTTAAAATTCAGTGTTCAGGTGTATTTAATAGGTTCTGATGATGTCTTAAAGAAACGAGACGAAAGCACTTAACCTTGGTCTACTATTTCACTGTTTTTCACTTGTACGGTGCATTATAACTGCAATAATGCATTTGTGTAGAGTGATAGTCCTGGTCTCTCAGAGTTCCTGGTTTCTGCTGCTTACTTGTATTTACTGGGATCATAATTTCTCATTTTTTTCTTATTCTCTTCCAAAACGAGCTGAGTCTTTTAATATATGCTTAAAACCATTCAGTACTTGTTTATACCTACAATCTCTATAGGCTGCCAACAGTTCCGTGTTTGATTTTCTGGCAGCTACAATCTGTCTCAAAGTTGGATCAGTGGAATTCTTATGAGTTGTTGCATTCCAAAAACTGATGGAATGACAGGTTTGTCGATATTAACAGAATTAAATAATTGATCAGAAAGAGTTCCCTGCAACACCACGTCAAACAAAACAGTCAATTTTGGCATAGGCAAGATTAACTTAATTCTTAGAAACTCTATTGTATATATTCTCATCCTTCAAAATGTCAAACATCTTGCTAGAGTAGCCCACGTAGTCCAAAATAATCCCCACCTCTTTGCCGGGTTTCATTACCCTGATACATTTTGATACTCATAAGATCTGCTAGGACCGTTCTTTCATATGGACTTAAATTATCCACAAAAGGACTCCAACGAGAGAGGACAGTTCTAAAATGGTTCTCACAAATCCTCTCAAAAATGATGAAGTTCCGGAGGCAACAGGAACAAAAGCACTAAACTTTTAATAAAGCTTTTAATCATTGTTCTGCTGGATTGCAGTTAGTATATATATATATATATATATATATATATATATATATATATATATATATATATATATATATATATATATTTTTATCCCTTGTCCATCGGCACAGTGTTTGGTGATTAAGATTATATTTCTTAAAATTACTAAACATGTTTGATCCTGTGCTCACTTTTCTCTCTTCTTGTTCTTTCCTTTTCTCTGCCTTCTGCTTTTGTACACACCAGTGTAATACCGAAGCCGATCATTCTGACCTGCTAGTCTTTCTGATCGCCTCATCTGGGCCAGGGCTAAAAAAATGAATTCATTCTCTCTGTTGTCAAGCAAAATGCATGGTGTGTCTGTAATGCCAAAAGCATGTGAGGTGTTTAAAAATGGTGAATGTTTGCTACCACCCGGTCTGGGGTATGCACGCTTATTACTGTACTCTTGTTTATCCCTCAAAACTTTTTTATATGTGCTTTCCTTATTTTCTGAATTGCCTTGTAATCGTATGTTTGTCATTGTGTGTATGTGTGTGTGTGTATATATATATATATATATATATATATATATATATATATATATATATATATATATATATATACACACACACACACACACACACACACACACACACACGCACACACACACACACACACACGTAAAAAACAACATGTCACACAATATTCTGTCATTTAAAATTTTTATCTCATTGTTTAACTTAGCCACCCACCCAGCACAGCTTTAGACCTGCTCATAGTACAACTGCGATAATATCCTTCATGGACACAATCATCAAAGCAAAAGACTCTGGCCAACTAACCTCAGTGCTATTTCTAGATCTTTTGAAGGCTTTCGATACTGTCTCAAACCCAAAACTTTCTTCCCTAGGTATTTCTGGTCCCTTTCTCCAGTAGTTTTCTAGCTACCTGTCTGAGATTCAACAATGTGTAAAATGGCAAGTCTGTTTCTCTCAATATTTAGCCAATGAAACAGGTGTTCCCCAAGGCTCCATCCTTACTCCAATCTCCATACTGCCTCCTGCCAAAGCTCCCTAATTCAATCTGTCGACGATGTAACTCTCATCTCCTCTTCCTACAACATAGAATACCTGAGACAGCTAACACAAACTGCCTTCTCCTCCATCGAGTTGTGGTTCAACAATACAATTACTACTTAACACCAGCAAAACCAAACTCCTTCTTTTTACACCAAAGTCAAACTCTACTGACTTTAAAATATTTTCATTAAACAAGACAGAAACAGAAGTAGTCTCATACACCAAATTACTAGGAGTTACAATAGATAATAAACTTACCTTTGACCTTCATATACATAACACTATCAAAAAGAATCACCTCAAACTAGGAATGGTCTACTGGCATAAAAATATCATGAATCCAGATTTTATTATTTAACAATTGTTTACCGGGAAAGTCCGACTTGGAACAAAGCAAATTTTCTCTGGAGGCTTGGGGAGAAACACTCCAGAAGCTTATCTTTGAAACTTGAGAGGAAACCAGAGTACCCAAAGAAAACCCACATGAATGCAGGGAGGAACTGCAGACTTCACACAGAAGGCACTCCAGCCGAGAATCAAACCGGAGAACCTCTTGCTGTGAGGTGAAAATGCTACGGCTGCACCACTGCACCATTGCATTAAACAAAACTTTAGCCACACCTTACCTACTTCCCTTCTTACTATATGGTGCCCCCATTTTAAGCAACCTTCAGAACACTCTAAAAACAAGCTTGAATCCTGCTATAACAAAATCGCTAAACTTGCAACAGGCATACCATATTATAAGCACCACTGTCTGGCTATTACTTCCCTTAACTGGCTAGTATGCCCCCAACATCTTAACTACACCCAGCTAACAATTGCCCATAAATTTGTCTATAATCCCAAGGCCTATCCTGCCTTAAAATCAATATTGCAAATGTATACACCTAAATGTACTCTCTGCTCCGAAGACAACTTTTAACTCTATATAAACCAAATAAAACCACCATACAATGTCTATACTCCTACTCCATGATCAAACTATGGAACACACTACCCTTAGATATTAGGACAACCTCTAACTACATGAAATTCAAGTTTAAGCTAAAAGACGTCCTACTCAGGTCATGTATCTGCCTCTGCTCTAAATCTAGCTGACTTCCACCCCCTCACTTCACCTAAGTTCAATTACTTCACTTATATTGCCTGTTACTTGCCTTCTTTCTTTTACCCCTGCCAGTATTGCTATTATCTCCTCTAGTAATTTTATCATTTCCCTTCTTCCGTCTTATATCTCAGTGCTCCAGCCTACCTGCTCAACAACCCCCTGTGCTAACAAATCAGCCTACCATCTTCTAATCTAATCTTCTTAACTCTTTCACTCTTTCACACACCATCCTTTCTCACCTTCCCCTTCCTCTAGTCTTATCTTTCTATGTTATCTCCTATAATAAATGATTACCGCTGTTTCTATTTAAACAACTTGACCTATCATACTGATCTTTTACTGCCGTCACACCTACATATGTAATCTCACCATGGCCCAACCTTGCCCCCTATATAATGATCCTACATGCATTGTGTTGTCATACTTCCTATGCAAATGCACTGCCCGCAGACATTATTGTTAGTCTCTTCTGTATACATTTTAAGTAATTTAGGTATGTTTAGACTTGTGTATTCATCCTTTCTTATTTAAACATATGTATCTGACTTATGACTTTTCTTTTACTATCAACAATGTAAATTTATGTACTTGACTATCATTTATTGTCAGCTAGGTATATGTACTTGACTTTCATTTATTGTCAACTTTGTACAAGTAAAAATCAAAAATTGCCACACAGAATGCCACCAAGCTGTATGTTAATCAAGTTTAAGAGCTTTCATTCTTAAAATATACAGTACTTCTTCAGAAATAGTTGTAAAGCTGGTTTACTCCATTTAAAAGGCCTCAGGGGAGCTAAACTGAGTTCTTAAAGAGAATGCTTAAAGAGACATACCACAAAAAAAGATGAAAAGCATGCATAAATAGAAATAGCTAAAGATACATTTTTTTGTTTTTTAACATAGTTATTTAATACACTGTTTTGTGGAAGTTGTTTTTGGTAACTTTGTATAAATTATATGTTTGTTACTTTTTCCAATGTATTGGAGCTTTTCAACTCAGGCCTTCGCTGAAAATGGGCTTTTTGCCCAGTTGGACTTTCCCAGTTACCAAATGTCAAATAAATAAATAAATAAACTTATGTTTATTGTCCTTAATGATAAATGGCATACAATCCAATCTTAATGTTGTCAAATAGTTCAGGCAATTCCTTATGTAGGGCAGAATTCTATTCCAGCCCCATAGAATTTTCCACTCTCATAATACTTTGGGAGCCAACTTCAAATTAAGACATTCTGTCAGGTCCGCATTGTCAATTTGCAGACTATGGTACTTGTATAACAAATGCTCCAGTGCCTTTCTAGTCGCTCTCTGTTGACCCAGTGGATTATGCAGTGAAAACATCTATATTTTCCCGAGAAGAACATGCTACTGGGCCATCAATCAAAACCCCTTCTCTGTCTGTAACTGTTTGAGAGACTGATATTTGAGGGACTGGTACAAACTCAGAGAGTTGCTGTATGGTTCTTGCAAATATTGTAAATACATTAATAGTGGTCATTACATTTTTGTGGAAGGTTTCCATGTAGGAAAGCTTACAAGAAAATTGAGGGAAAGGATTTATGAACACCTTTATGACATCTGCAAAGGTAACACTAAGAATGCCCTACATAGACACATGTAGTGATTTTAACAAATTTATTTTCTTTGTCATTGATAGGGTTCAATATAATGACAAAGGGAGTAATTTTTAAAACAAGCTTGAGATGGAAGAATTGTTTTGGCAAATAAGGTTAAGTGCATATATTGGATCAGGGTTGAACAATTCTATGTCTATTATCAGTGTCTTAAAAGACAGGGCAGTGAACATTTTTAAATTGTTTTTTATAATATCGGTTTAGATCATATATAAAAGTTTTACAAATCATGAAATATTTTGTGATATTAAGCATCTATATTATTTTTTTTCATTTTGTGAAATTTTTTAGTGATGAGTGTGTGTGTTTAAAGATCAACTACTCTTAATTAGTGGTGAGATGTGATTGTTAACATATTATTATTTAAGAATTATACAAACATTAATTTGATTTAACACTCTGATGAAGTCTGGTAAAATATATGCATGAAAGTGCTTAGTGTTTTTTATATTTTTGAATATTAAATTACTAAGTTGAAGCCTGGTTTTCATTACGTTTTCATTGTGATATTTATGGTTTATGCACGTTTTCACTTGATATGTTACTAGATTTTTTTATGTATGTATCCCTGTTATAGAACAGTCCTGTGATTATCGCGTGATCATTATGAGACAAATTTTTGGAGTTTATATACTTTGTAATTAAATGTGTTCATTCTGAAGTTCTGCAGATATTGCTGAACAAAAGCACTAAATTAAACTAATTTTGTTGGCAAGTGGTGTTTTATTATTCCTCTGGTGGCAGTTATGCAGCAGGATCTGGGTCTGGTTGACTTTAATCACTGACATCCCCTCAGCCAGCTCCTTTGGCACCCAATCTCAATAGCCAAATTCAGGCTATAAGGGCTATAGTCAGTGCACCATCTTATCATGTAGCGCACAACTACATAGGCATTTTTATTATTAATCTCTACGGGCTAACAATTTGAATTGCATGGAACAATATGATGAAAATTCTTATGATACCTCTGTCATAATATCACTCATGCCCTATTTATTTCTGTAAAAATCTTATGATAAATTAATAGCAAATCTAAGCTACTTATCATCATTTAGAAATGTAGTAGCTTGACAAGTAGATGATAGAAGAGCAGAAAGCTGGAAAATAAATGATGTACTTCCCTTTCTAGGCAGAAGTGGATATTTAAGAACTGTATTTAACATCAGTGATAGCACAGTGGTGCAGTGGCTAGCATTGCCGCCTCACAGCAAGAGGTTCTCTGGTTCAATTTTCTGCTGGGGTGCCTCTGTGCAGAGTCTGCATGTCCTCCCTGTGTTCATGTGGACTTCCTCCCACATTCCAAAGACATAGATGGATTGGACACACTAAATTGGCCCTAGGTATGAGTGTGTGTGCATGAGTGTGTGGTACACCCTCTGAGGAGGGTTGGGCTCTGGGCTAGCAACCTGTCCCCGTAAAACTGTAACCGTTACAGAAGCAATGAGTCCCAGGAAGAGTGCTCATTGCTTGATGTGCTGAATGCACAAATGGAACTGAGAGAGCGAGAGAGATTTAACATCTGTATCTTAACTTCTGACAGCTGGGGTGCCTTCTGTGCAGAGTCTGCATATCCTCCCTGTGGCCTTGAGGGTTTCCTCCCACATCCCAAAGATATGCTGTAGGTTTATTGGACATACCAAATTCACCCTAGGTGTGAATCCGTGCATGTGTGTGCCTTCTGTGGAAGGTTGGGCGCCAGGCTGGCAACTCGACACCGTAAAACTCCACTGCCAATAATGAGCGGACAGGTGATCCGCTGTGGCGACCCCTAACTGGGAAAAGCAGAAAGAAGAAGAAGATCTTAACTTCTGACAAAGGGCTCATGCCGACTCAAAAGCTCGAGTAAGCACAAAACCTATGCTGGTCAAATAAAAGGTATTACATTATGCCTGTGTACCAGTGTCTTTGTGTTTTCTAATCATACAGGATGATGGCCATGAGCTCTTCAGTTCTCACCTCCCAACCTGACATTATTATAAGAACATATAAGGGAAATTAGCTCAATGATCTGATCTAGGAGCATAGAACCAGGAACCAAAATGATTAAAAAGGAAAATAAGGCCAAACAAAGTGAAAATGAACTGATGTCTGTAATAAAAAAATAAATAAAATTGTAGAAGATTAACACTGCCAAGAAGCAACTTTACTGCTCATCTATTGTCAGGCGTTTCTAATAAAAGATAACATATGTAATACATGTCATATTGTGCATTGTTTTTCAAATTTAGATATGCATTTCCATCTGTATTGCAGAGTGCAATTAATTTCTGAAAGTTACTGAATATTTGTGAAAAGCACGTGCTTGTATGATAAAATGAGTAACAGAATAACTAAAATCTTAATAAGGACAAATTGAGCTAGAGTCACTGTGTGTGTGTGTGTGTGTGTGTGTGTGTGTGTGTGTGTGTGTGTGTGTGTGTGAGATTGTATACAAATGTGCACACACACTCTTCCAGCAGTGAGGAGATGTAGTGCCCATTATAACAATGTGATAGACCAAGGCCTGAATGTCCAGAATGATTTGCGGTGCCAGAATTAAACCAGAAAAGATGAAGTGAGCTACATGGACAAGAAGGCAAAATCATCTCTTTTCCGGATTTAGTGATGGCTTCTTCATGACAAATGTATCCCTTGTGTGTAAAGCAGCTCTGACTGTACATACATATGCAGTGAAATCTGATACTGCAATTCAGTTTGTAGCTTATATTAACATATCTGGTCTGTACTGTAAAATAGCTTATGCTAAGGTAACTATGTTACAGTTTGGGTCTTTTGCCAGTGAATTCTGCATCAATCAACACTTTCAGAATCTTGCAAACATTAATTTTATTTAGCTATCCTTTGCTGACCAGGTTAGTCCCACTGGGTTGGTAGCCACTTCTCAGGGGAGACCCAAGGTAGTATTTATACTACTATGGCAGTATATGTCATTCTATAGCTATGTCAAGAATCTCAATGGCAACACTCAGATCTGCTCTGAGTTACAGCACAATGGCACTAAATATACAGAACCAACTGATATTGCCAGCATCCTGGCAGATAGGTTCAGTGCTAACTTTACCCCTCTTTCATCTCCTAAAGGGCCCATCTCTATACCAGAAGAATGCAAAGTACCTGTAATAACAGCTGCACAGGTAAAAAAACACTCTCCAAAGCCAAGAACACAGCATCCATGGGACCTGACAACATCCCAGGCTGTGTTCTACATGAACTACAGAATGAACTGGCACCCCACCTAAGTACCATGTTCAATCATAGCCTCACCTCAGGCTTTGTGCCCACTGAATGGTGCACAGCAATGGTTATCTCACTCCACAAAGGAGGAGCCACCATGGACCCCTGGAACTACCACCCCATTAGCCTGATGAGCCTGGTCTGCAAAGCTATGGAGTGTATCATCATGGAACTTATAAACAATGACATTGGTAATCTCCAAACTCTGGACCCTACCCAGTTCAGGTTTGTAAAAGGCAAATCATGTCTCCTAAACCTGATAGACTTCTTTGAAGCGGTCACCAAAGCCGTAGATGAGGGTAAGGTGGTTCACACAGCCTATCTAGATCTCGCCAAGGCTTTCGACACCATTCCCCACTCTGGAATTAAAGACAAACTCACAAAACTAGGTATACATCCCTATGTCACAAGATGGGTTGCCAACTGGCTCACTGACAGAACCCACACTGTGAAAGTAGCAGACTCTAAATCCAACTTCAGACCAGTGCCAAGTGAAGTACCACAGGGCTCAGTCCTAGGTCCTCTCCTATTTGGTATCTACTTCTCTGAAGTACAGGCTAACACAGAAGGTCTTTGGCTAACAAAGTTTGCAGATGACTGCAAACTAGGAGCCATAATCAAAACTCCTAATGATGTGGACATCCTACAAAAGGGCCTCACTGAGACAGATGCCTGGTGTCAAAGCCATGACCTCAAGTTCAATGCCAAAAAGTGCATTGTCATCCCTTTTGGTAAAAACTCTGTACCCGTGAACTACCACATAGGCGGTAGTCAATTTAACACCGAAAGTGTGATAAGAGACCTTGGAACACAGGTGGACAGTAGTCTCTCATTTGATAATCACATCACCACAGTAGTCAGGAAATCCTTCTACATGGCACACGCCATCACAAAAGGTTTCTCATCCAGGAAAAAGAGGTCATTGTTCCCCTCTAATCATCACTCATTAGACCCATTATAGAGTACAATGCCCCTTTTTGGTATGTACCTCACAAGACATCTACAACAACTGGAAAGGCCACAGAAATACCTCACAAAGTGGATTACCAGTCTCAAACAGATGCCCTACGCAGATCGTCTGAAAAAAACCCAGCTTTACTCTGTCACATATCGCCTACTCAGAGGCGATCTCTGCCTAACATACAAAGCTATGTTAAACCCAGAGCTGTTGGACATGCTCCACGTAAAGACATCCCAGTCCCTCCGAGATACACACTCTAGGGACCTAAACCTTGTCACCACAATAAACAGAACATGCTGGTGGGATAGAGTCCTGTCCCAGAGACTTCCCATGCTCTAGAACAAACTACCTATCTATATCAAACAAAGCTCCTCATTAGCACTCTTCAAGAAAAATCTTGATGACTGGATGGGAGATAGGAAATTCACCCCGGGGATCACTTCTGGGGATCTGCTTGACAGGGGCACAGGAAAATAATTTTCTTGGGTGGCAAAAGCCAGGGTACCATTTGGCTAGGCTTATATAGGCCCTAGGGCCAATAGCCTAGTACATACCTATGAACCTATGGTAAATTTGGCCAGGGCATCTGACTACTCCTACTATTTTTGGTAGGTGCCATGGGAAATTTGACACATCTACCTGAGCGACTACCAACTCAAGCAGACAGGGCCTCAGTTTAACATCTCATCAGAAGGATGACATACTCAAGAGTAAAGCTCCCCCCTTCTGTTGCATTGCAGTAACAGTAATCTATCTACCCAGTGTGGGAATAGAACACACAGCCTTCAGCACCAAAGGTGCTACTTGTTATGCCACTGAAGTAATTAATTCTTATTAATTCTTCTATAACACAGACTAAGATTCAAAATCTACTGAAAATCTTTAACCTCTCAACTACACTGCAGCTTTAAAGATTATGGTTAAATTAAAATATTTACTTACAAATGAAATATGGGCTTGGGTGGAGACATAAGGACACACTGACAGTACAGTCAGCACAGAACTTATTAATGAAAGAGTCAGTCATAATAGGTTGTTTGTAAGAGAAAAGACATCTGTCCGATACTAGCTTCCTATCTGCATACAATGCCACAAAATTGTGTTAAGAAGAAAAAATGACTCTTATGTTGACAGAACAAGGCTATTGTGATGCATTTTAGACAACTTACAGCATTAATATTATTTCCAATCACCAGGACTTTCAACAAATGATCTAATATATGTTATAAAATATGTTCATATCCTGCCATCCAAAATCCCAGCTATAAAATATTTCATTCACAAGTAGTTAAATATTGACATATCATTTATTTAGTTCTGCAGTTTCAGGTAATCCAGAAGAAGTCATAAACATTTAGTTTGGCAGAACAACATTACCTATTCTGGTGCACTAGTCGCATAACACAATTCATTCATTAAGCAAATTATTTGCATATAGGCTCATTATTAGGAAGGGAATCAACAGCAGAAAACACGCAGTATGTCTAGTAATTATTTGAACTAGAGTTGCCTCTGCTATCACTCACAAAGCAAATCTGCATACATTTGATTAGTGCGTGCTGACTAAAGATAAAGATAAAGAATAAAATGGTTGTCATGAAAAGAAAGGTGTATTTGGCTGACTTTTCTTGTGAAGCACTTTGTCAGGCACAAAAGCTGGCTGTCAGTGTTAGCTACAGCTGTTCAGTTTAATTAATACATTTTCATATTATGGATTTTGCCAAAATACATCATTTTGTAACTGCAGTAATGTGGTGTTTATGTATGTCTAAGCGTGTGTGAGAAGACAAATCTCACCACATTTCTCATGCAGCTGGAGGCAGAATGCACATCGTGCAACTGAGGTGTATGGTACAACTCAATGTATTCTCACCTCACAACCTGCTGTATGTTACTGCTTACACCTCTACAGTGTAAAATAACACCTGTTCTTACTTCAAATGAAAGCTATCATCAACCTCTAGCTTAGCAATACCAGAATCCATCATATTTAAGTGTAAATATTTAAAACAGTGCACTGAAGGATGCTGATGCTGGAAAGCTTTAAGTTTCTTTTAAACCTTGTTCTGTTTGTGAGCATCGGTCAATTAAAAAATGCAATTAAAACAAGCAGTATCTATTCTTTTAGTTTTCCAGATATTTAACATATGTCTGTCACTACAATATTCACTTATGAACACTTATGAACTTCACAGAATTTGGGTGATGTATCTTAAAATGTGAAATGCAAAGGCTATTTCTTTGGCATCACCTGAACATCCAAGGATAAAAGAATGCATAACAGATGAACTGTATGTGAAAAAATGCACACACACACACACACACACACACACACACACACACACACACACACACACACACACACACACACACACACACACACACACACACACACACACACACACACACACACACACACACGAGTATGTATATGTGTGTGTGCATATATATATATATATATATATATATATATATATATATATATATATATACATATATATATATATGGGTCCCCTTCAAAACATCATAACATTGAGACCAGAACATCTAAAACCCAAACCATCTAAAACTCATAACATTGAATTTCATAACATCTAACAGTACAAATGACAAGAAAATAACATCCTCTCCACATATAATGACACCAAACTACCAAACACACTTTTTACTAAGTTTCTGCAGGGGGGGCTTGATATAGTGGTGTTAGGAAATTAACTTTTTCCCACTGTAGTGCGATCTTGGAGTTGGTATATTTAATTTGCGGGGGATGTGGAGTGTGCAGGGGGCTTGCCCCCCTGCAGAAACATAGTAAAACATGCGTTTGGTAGTTTGGTGTCATTATATGTGGAGGGTATGTTATTTTCTTGTGATTTGTAGTGTTAGATGTTATGAAATTCGATGTTATGGGTTTTAGATGTTTTGGGTTTCAGATGTTCTGATCTCAATGTTATGAAATTATGTTATGGGTTTTAGGTGCTGAAACAATAGACATATATATATTTATACATATAAAATGTCTAT
The DNA here is from genome assembly GCF_019279795.1 of Protopterus annectens. Taxonomy (NCBI): domain Eukaryota; kingdom Metazoa; phylum Chordata; order Ceratodontiformes; family Protopteridae; genus Protopterus; species Protopterus annectens. The sequence continues at coordinate 437,919,128 of NC_056750.1, read as the reverse complement.
ATTACATAATCAAACTTTTAAGAGTTCTAACGTCATATGGTTGACACCATATGATCGAACTTTCAAAAGTTTGAAAATGTAATAAAAAACAAATAAACCAAAGAAAAACCTACCCCTGAATGGTTTAAGAAGGCCCTGCACCCCCACATGCTCCGCTCTTTAAACATACTAACTCCGAGATCGCACTACAGTGCAGAAAAGGGAAATCTTCCATTCTGCACTGTACAGAGATCTCAATTGAAACATTTGAACTTTTGAAAGTTCAATCATATGGTGTCGCCCATATGACATTCGAACTTTTAAGAGTTCGACTATAGACCCTATAAATATATATATATATATATATATATATATATATATATATATATATATATATACACATACACACACACACACACACACACACACACACACACACACACACACACACACACACACACACACACACACACACACACTCAGAGTTATAGCACAAAACATCAGACTACAAAATCATCAACACACACAGAAATCATACTGTCACTTCATAATCCAGACTACTCAAAAACAAAAATAATGGAATGTCAATACTATCGATAAAGGAAAACAAACAAGTAGCAAACCCAAACCATATATTTAGACCAAATTTGTCTGAAAAATGTTGCTGGTAGGTACAGGGGTTTTCCTAAGTTATTCTGTAGTATCAGGATCATGAGGAGGAGCATGGAAAGGGAGAGGGTTAGATCACATACGTAAGATGGTCAGGGGGCTTGTTAACCAGGTAAACCCATTATGCACAAGTGCATCTGTTTGCAGGTATCCCAGAAGCTCTGTCTGGTTAAATGTCTAGCTCAGAGTCTCAAAACCGACAAATATAGATGGAAGAACTGAAAGCCAGGATTACAGAATGAAGTACATCACCACCTCATAGCCTTACTCTTTTGTAATAAACTACTAGAATGCTAGGAGTTAGAAGGGAGACTGTACTGTTAAAGTTACCTACTGGAGAGCAGAGTAGGCTGGTTTTCCTTGCCTGACCCTACTCAAGTGTGCTAAGCCTAACCCTACCCCTAAACCTAACACCACAGATTAACTTATGAAACTTCTTTTTTCTAACAGTACACATACAGAAGACACTCAGTGACACACACACACACACACACACACACACACACACACACACACACACACACACACACACACACACACACACACACACACACACACACACACACACACACACACACACACACACACACAGACAACACTAAATCTATCCATTAACCAAGACCTTTCTCTAACCCTAACCCACAAACACATGCTCCAAAACATTCACAAACAGACTCTCCAACAAACTGCCATTTGACAAACTCAGTCATACTCTGTAACACACAGATAAATAAAATACAAAATCTATCTTCTGAGCTATTACTACCTCTAACCTAACTCTCAAACATTTGCACAGACACACACAAACACACCACCCCATCTAATCTACCCCTCCATCTCACTTACCTTCACAAAAACATTTGCAGTTTCTTCTTTCAATGTCACTAGCATTCGACCAAATACCGTTTTTTTGACTATGTTCCACCACTGAACACACACAACCAACAAAAGCATAATTTGAACTAACCAGCACTTATAAACACACACACATGCACATGTATGAGTACTTACATGTGTATATACATACCTATACATACATATATACAATCTTTACAAGTTTAACCCAGACATATTCATTACTACCCTATCATCTATTAACCGGAACATTCGAAAAATCCTCCCCCTTGGATGATACTGTAAATGAATTCAATACAACTTTCCTAAATATCCTTACACTGCCTAGAAGGAAAAAAGTAAAAATGAATAATGCTACCTGCTAACCAAAAAGAGTAGAATGCTAATACAGGATACAGAAAAAAGAGTGGAAAGAATAGTTTAAATATAAAACATCACAATATCTTGAAAATTTCATTATGTTCTCCAATCACGCTGAAAAGTAAATAAATGAAGACAAAAAAAAAACAATAGTAAATACAACCCTAAAAAATTCTGGTCACCATTAAAGAAATCTTACATCCCAGCAAAAATTCAGCCCTAACCCTTTTCCCAATAACTCGCCACTTGAGAATGCAATAAAATTCAGGTCTTATTTCATAGATTTTATAGTGTTCCTATCCAAGGATTCCTCAACATCTAATCCTAACCTTGCCAGCAGCCAAATATTACCACATCTACTTTCATCTTCAAACCTGTGCCCATATCCTATGTAAAACTACTCAAATTATGTTTTACTTCGGCTGATAACCTTTCAAGTGAGTACCTTAAAATTGCAGTCAATAAAGTTGCCTATCCTGTCTCAGTCCTTATAAATAGGTCAATCCACGAATCTCACCCCCTGGGAAAAAAATCACACATCATCTCTCTACACAAGGTGGCGATTCAGCAGACATTACTAACTTTAGAAATTTAGAAATCTTATCCTCCCTCTCCAAATATTTGAAAAATGTATTCCAAAGCAATTGTTAAACTATCTCCTGCAGGAAGAACTCCTGTCCCCCACACAACATGGCTTCCATCCCTCCCATAGTACTAACACTGCCCTTCTAGCCTTTATAGATAATGTCAATAAATACAGAGATAATGGTAAACTATTTTCCTCTTACTTTCTAGACATGTCTAAAGCTTTGGACAGAGTTTGTCACAGCAAATGACTACTTTACATTTTCTCACTTGATCCATCTCACACTTCCTTCTATAGTTCTAAATTTACCTCTTTAATAGTAAAATGGCACCCCACCCTCTCTCCACACCTCCCAGTCACCATTGGTGTACCACAAGGCTCTAACCTTGGTCCCTCCTCTAACATTCTCATGAACACACTCCACACATCCACACAACAGCCCTACCTAATACAATATTGCAGGTGACTCCACACTCATATGCATACCTGACAACATGGCACATCTCAATAAGATTACTCAGGAAACTTTTACAGCCACTGAAACATGGCTCTGTAACTCACAACTCATGCTCAACCCCCCAAAAAATATATTACTACTTTTTTCCCATATCCATCTTTCATGAAAAAACAAAATTTAAAATCCTCCCTCTTGATAATACAACCACTGATGTCACATCTCAAATTATTAGGATGAAAGCCCAAACCCACAAAGCTAATAACTCTGCTGGTGAATCCCTGTTTGCCTACTTCATTGGCAAAACCTGGAATTCGTTGCCAAACTATATAACCCTGCAATCCTCCAAAAGTCTCTTCAAAAAAAACCTCAAACAGTATCTCAAAGTGAATTGGCTATGCCCATGTACCAAACCTGATTAAGTTATAAACTAAAAGCATATTCTGCAATTATCATAACTTGTAACTACATCACCAAGCTCTGCTTCCAATCTGATGTCTCTTACTTTTAATTGTCTGTCCATGAGAATTGTGAGCCCCTACTAGGGAACACTACTAACCCATTGTATATAATCACTTTGTTTTTATAATTGTTTGCTAACGTCTGTGTAATCTATGTAAGTTTGTCTATGTGGAGCTTTTCTCCCCGGGCCTCCACTGAAAATGGACATGTATCCAATCGGACTGTCCCGGTAAACAAATGTAAAATAAAATAAAATAATAAATAAATAAATAAAGTGAACAATAATCTTAAATTTGACCTGCATACTCAAAACTGCACACAAAAATGACCAAAAACTAGGGATGCTTTATAGAGCCAAAAACTGTGTCACCAACACAAGTAAAACTACATTCACCACTACTTACCTTCTCCCCTCACTACTTATGGCACTACCATCCTTTCTAATTTTCAGGCATCACAAAAATCAAAACATGAACAATGCTATAATAAAGTGGCTAAATTTGCGGCAAATACCCCTTTCAGAACCCATCATTGTATAGCACTAAAAAGCCTAAATTGGTTAGAACCTACCCATCAATAATACATACACAGATTCTTACCACCTATAACATTATCTAGTATCCATCCATGTGCTTGTCCAGCACTAAATGCCATTCTACACAACTATGTTCTCAATCAGCCATTATGATCCAATGGCCAAAAATTCCTCCCTGTCCACAAACCATTCAAATCTGCTGGGCATGGTCTGGACTCATCCCAAGTTGTTAAGACCTTGAACTCCTTACCTGTATCCATCATTTTGGTCCATCACTCCAGTTCTTTAAAACCATTTTGAAAGACTGCCAAGCCAAAATCTGGCTTGCTCAACCCAGGATAGACTACATCTCTAAATATGAACAAGTATCTGTTCATTACACCTTCTCACTCTCCCTTAACTCACTTTCTTTGGAGCTTTTCTTCCCAGGCCTCCACTGAAAATGGGCATCTACCCAGTCACAGTTTTCCTGTATTGAAATGTCAATAAATATAGATATGACAACTTGTTGAACACCACCTCCATTTTATTAATTCCCAAAGATGTAAGAGACTGATCATTTAGGTATTGCTTTTGAATTGCCAAAATGCATACGATGCCAGCATCTCTTTTAACATATTTCAGTCTCCAGTGAGAAAAGGCAGCAGTGAGATGCCCAATGTAAATCTCAGCACAATTCAGCTGTAAAACAACATGCATTACTGATTACAAATCAACCATTCTGTGACTGTTCAAATCAGTTACTCTTCTCTGCCCCCAGTGAAAGTTTGAGCATGAAGCAAACCATAACAAGTTAAATCATTACTTTTCCACATAACAGGTGCAACAGATGTAGTAAATGAGAATGTTTAGTAGTCCTTGTTTTATTTTTCAGAACCTTCTGTACAACCGTGTTTCCACAAAGGAGTGTAACAGTGGCTTTGCCACATCTGGAAACAGTAGTTTAATTTCTCATAGCCACTGCACATATTCTATAAAGCTAGAAAGGTAGAGCCATCTTTGCTAGGGATTGAAGGTATACAACCATCTAATACATCCTAACATTTGGACATGATGCCATATGTTCTGGCTGAAATTAAAATAATAATTTCTACCACTATTAACAGTACTTCATAAAGCAACTAGATCAAATGCTGATACCACATACTGAAGAAACGAGACATGCCACTGTCATCAAGCAAATCAAATTATGTAAACTGGTAAAAATGATAACGTAATCACTTGTGGCAATATCAACCCTTTTTATTAAAGGAAACCTAAACTCTTATATTACCACCTCTGCTGATTCATCAGGCTGTTGCATACAATAACCCATTCCTCACAACTGATTTCTCCTCAACTGCTCATCTGTCCTCACAAGTAATTTCTGAGTCAGCATTTCCACAACATTTCCAGAGCATTCTGCAACAAGCAAAGACAGAGACAGACATTAGACATTAAGACACTATGTAACACAGTCAACATTCACATTTCACTCACAGACATTTATCAGTGAACTTCAGTGTGTTCCGGAGCATGAAAAAGGCATATAGATTTCTTTAATTCAGATGTTCAGAAATCACAGCTCTCTCACCCCACCAATCTTTTAAGTTTTTCTCACACAGGGAGTACCATTTAGAGTTGACATCCTTTTTGCAATTATACACGCAGCCATCAAACACTAAAATCATCTTCTTATGCTCCCTTATCAGTATAGTATATTTGTTGTCAATGATGCCAACAACGCAGAACTCACCTTTAGCATTTCTAACATTAACCATTAATAACTTACTACCTCACTAGCAACCATTACATTTAACTAATCAACCTGCTCAGATGCCACAATTACCTAATCAAAATGCCATCATCCTACCTATTACTAACCCATCTTCCTACAATTTCAACTCACTTACAATACTTTACATTCCAGCTGTCAAACATGCCAAAATGTAAACCATGATTCCCAAACCCCAATGTACTTTCATTACAATGACTTATTCTGACACAGCACTACATTCATTTGTGGATTCAGTTCTAATACCTCACCCCCTTTTCTGTTAACTATAGTCATAAGTGAAAATTTGGCACGATAACATATATTCACATTCTACTATATTCATTGGGGGACTTCAGTCATTTTTATTAAACATAATCCAATGTTCACATGTACTAGAACTCAATTTAACCAAATCACTTCTCAACCAAAACACATCTCGCTATTGCATTCAGTGAAATGGCAATTCAGTCACAAGGGATGAAGCCAGTATATCACTAAAGATCATAAATGTAACTGAGCGACACGCACTCTACATCTACCAGTTTCATCTATGATCAATTACATCAAACAGATACATCTTCTTTTGGCTCTTCCCAGTTAGGGGTCGCCACAGCCGAACTCCGGTCCACTAATGATTGGCAGTAGATTTTTACGTACCGACTTGCCAGGCCTGATGCACAACCTTCAACGAAGGTACACCCATTCATGCATGTCTCCACACAGAAGACGCTTTAGCTGAGAATCGAACAGGACAACGTCTTACTGTGAGGCGACAACGCTACCGCAGCACCACCACCGCAGCTATATCAAACAGATACATCATCAGAAAAAATTACAAATGTAAATAATAAGCTTATATATGTGATCATAGATATCAATAAATTGTCTACAGCATAAGAAAAACACGTAAATATAGCAAACATAAGTCAAAGCTTATACAAAGAGCATAACAGAAGAGAATTAAAATGCTTTGCTACCAGACGCACTACACTGACCTCTGTGGTCACTGAACAAAACAGAAATACTTGTGCAACATAAACTAAATCACAGCAGACATATAAAGCTCAAACATATCTCCCCTGCCAAATTCTGTAAAATAGAGCTAATCCATTCAGAAGGCTCCCTATTGAAATGTTGGTACTCAAAATGCTGAGGGCTGACAAGCAGGAAAAAAAAGACCAAAAATGCAGAAGCTGACCCAATCTCAAAAATCACTCTTCTCTTTTAAACGTCTTTTTGCAGAAACCAATATATACCAACTCTGAGATTGCCATACCTCAGGGAAAAGGGAATATTCCTAGAAATGCTGTCTTGGACTTAATATATGTAAGTCCATTCTTTTGTCCATTTAGTCTCGGAATTCTGGGACTCACTCTAATGGATTCCAACATTTGAAATGGTTATCCATTCAGAATTACAAATAAGTATTAAAAGATAATTTTACAATGATACCCTGTTAATATTCCAAAACGTGCACGCTGATTGGTCAGCTTGCACGTTGTAAATCAGACTTATACTAATGAAAAATGGTCCGGTCGTCCGGACTTTTTCCATTAGTATAAGTCTTTTTTTACAGCAATGGTGAATGCAAGATCTCTGTTGCTTTTTACACACTGTCTTGCTATGTTAAAGGAGTTTAACATAGCAAGACAGCTTTAAAAAAAGTAACAGAGATCTTGCTTTCTCCGTTGCTTTTTTTAAAGCTGTCTCGCTATGTTAAACTCCTTTAACATAGCGAGACAGTGTGTAAAAAGCAACGGAGATCTTGTGTTCTCCATTGCTGCCACCCACAGTTCTGATGTACTGCGTAAGCATACGCATGAGCAGTACATCAGAACTGCCGCAGAATACCAGACAGCTGCGGAAGGGCAGCAAGGAGGCATTATACAATGCCATTATTTAAGAAAAGTAATTATTTTTTTCTTAAATAATGTCATTATATAATAGCAATAACCCACTTCTGGGTGTGGGTAATGCTGGATTTACCCACGGTTGTCTTTGTTTGGCCACTCGGGCTTCACCCTCGTGACCAAACCACACCAACCGTGGGTAAATCCAGCATTACCCACACCCAGGCGTGGGTTATTGCTATATTATAGCACATATGCTTATCATACATACCCATTAATAAAACAATAAAGAAACCACACACAATCTGTAGCAATGAAAGCACAACACACACACACACACACAAAATGTAGACATATGTCCCCTGACAACCCTCTAAAATAATATTAGCTGGCCTGATAGGTAATGTTTCATGCTATTCAGGAGTTATCCTGTGATATTATCAAGGCCCATCAAAGCAGTGCTCTAGGACTGTGACAGAATAAAAACAATTTAAATGCAGTCATACTCATTTTTGTAATCTAATCAGTATTGTATTGGGTGTTTTACTATTGTACATAGTACCAGTTTTCAGGGATTTACCATTAAGTTTGTGCAATGGTGAAACAGGTTGCATCTAATATGTTTTGTACTGCCTTTAGCCTCATGCTTGTTGCAGTTCGATTTTAAAAATGGCATTAATGGTGTGTTTTGTTATTGTGGAAATCCTCGTTATCTACAGATTTTAGGCATCTAGGCCTAGATATGATGTTAACTGTGCTCTGCATTCCTATGAACTGTTCTGAATATTGTAGAATGTCCCTGACTGGGTTTTCATACATATATTTGGATCTTTAACAAAATACTGCTGGGTACTTCATACATTTTTATTTATTTATTTTATTTTACATTTGGTAACCTGGAGAATCTGACTGGATACATGTCCATTTTCAGAGGAGGCCCTGGGAGAAAAGCTCCAATTACATTCATTTTTAACAGTAAAAGCCATTACTTGTGACATTCATTACAGGCAGACTAACATTGTGAAACTAAGTGACACATATTGTTTACACTCTGAGTAATTATGAGAGCAACAGGTAAGACAGTGTAAACACATTCATAATTATGAGGAGCAATACATGGAATTCATTACAGTAGCTACTAAACAAATGGATGAGCAGTTAGTAATGCTCTCTTAACATGCCGGAAAACATTTCCTATCCTGTAGTAATATTATGACTATGGGTAGGCTGAGAAGGTAGCATATTTTAGTGTAGTGCAGAGAGATTAGCTATATACTACAGTGTTATCCAGGGGTGAGAGAGGACCAAGCCTGTTGTTCATGAAGTGAGTTTTAAAGATGACTTTAGTGTGCACAACAATCTGTCTCTGTGATCTAGCCCAGCACTATTATCATTCCACAATCTCAGTCACCCTCCAAATAGTTTGAAGGAATAAGCCTTTGTTCCCTTGTAAACTGCAGAACATACCTGTCCTACAGTTTCGTGCTACATTTTCTTCAGAAAAAACAAATCACATTATATACAAAATTTAAACAGTGGACCAAATTTCATTCCCTTGCCCAAAAACACCTCTGTGTGTGTGTGTGCATCCATGCATGTTTGATAAAAATGATTTATACCATACACAAACTTTCTCCCCTTCATACCAAATAAACCCCCTCTTTCCATACACATATTGTTGCCATTCAAAACCTTAACAGTGCTGTGAACCAATAGAAATAATGATAACTATGACCACAAAAGAAACAAAATGCAGTCACCATTTAACAAAAAAATATATATATATATATATATATATATATATCTATGTATATGTATGCACTTTATTTAGTAATCATCAGCAAAAGAAAAAATATGCTATCAAAATCCATACTCTTTGTGATTTCACAAACCCCTTTCTTTACCTTATGGAGCTACACAACCTTATAGGTTCATAGGTTGGTACTAGGCTATCAGCCCTAGGGCCTATACAAGCCTAGCCATAACAATTCCCTGGCTATTTCTTCCCACACTATTTACTTCCTTGGACCCCTGTCTAGCAAGGCGACTGACGTGATCCCTGGGGTGAATTTCCTTTCTCCCATCCAATCGTCAAGGTTCCTTTTGAAGAGGACCAAAGAGGCACTCTGCTTGACATGTATGGGCAATCTATTCCAGAGTCTGGGGAGTCTCTGGGTCAGGAACCTATCCCTCCAGCATGTTTTGTTTATTGTGACGACAAGGTTTAGATCCCTGGAGCGTGTGGCTCTGAGGGATTGGGATTTCTTTAAGTGTAGCATGTCCAACAGCTCTGGGTTTGACATGGCCTTGTATGTTAAGCAAAGATCGCCTCTGAGTAGACGATATGCGACAGAGTATAGCTGGAGTTTTTAAGGCGGTCAGCGTAGGGCATCTGCTTTAGGCCTGTGATTCTTTTAGTGAGGTATTTCTGTGGCCTTTCCAGTTGTTGCAGATGTCTTGAGAGGTACATACCAAACAGGGCATTGTATTCTATAATGGGTCTAATGAAGGATGAGTACAGTGGGACAATGACCTGCTTTTTCTGGATGAAAAGCCCTTAGTGATGAGGTGTGCCACATAGAAGGATTTCCTGACTGTTGTGGCGATGTGGTTATCGAAGGTGAGACCACTGTCCACCTGTGTCCCTAAGTCTCTTATCAAACTTTCGGTGTTTAGTGTACTGCCACCTATATGGTAATTCACGGATACATGTTTTTCCCAAAGGGGATAACTATACATTTCTTGGCATTGAGCTTGAGCCCATGGCTCTGGCACCAAGCATCTGTTTCTGTAAGGCCCTTTTGTAGAGTATCCACATCATTTGGGGATTCAATAATGGCTCCCAGTTTGCAGTCATCTGCAAACTTTGTTATCCAGAGTCCCTTAGTGTTGGCCTGTACTTCAGAGAAGTTGATGCCAAACAAGAGCGGTCCCAGGACTGAACCCTGAGGTACTCCACTTGTCACTTGTCTGGAGCTGGATTTGGAGTCGGCTACTTTTACAGTGTGGGTTCTATCAGTAAGCCATTTAGCAACCCATTGGGTGACGTAGGGATTAATGCCCAGCTTAGTAAGTTTATCTATGATTCCTGTCATATGAACTTCCCAATGAACTCAAATAAAGGCCATCCTTGTAAGAATTTAGGACTTCATCATAAGTTAAAACAACAACATGGACATCACTGTTATCACTAAAAACACCCCAGTCCTCAGAACTCCTTTCACACACAGAAGGAGTGATGGTCTGAGTTTAACCGACAGTGAGTTTATTCCACAGGCTTGGGTGTTTTTGAGATAGGAATCTACCACATTTCATATGGCAATCGCTGATCCCTCACTAATGTATCTGTTGCACATCCATAGAACAATTAACTTCAGAAGTACCTGATCTAAGAAATAACGTAGTCTGTGACAAACAGGATATGTTGGAGGGACAGGTATGTGTCTCAAAGGTTACCTCTTCTCTGTAACAAGCTTCCCATTCATGTGAAGCAAAGGTCATCCCTAATCTTATTCAAACATAAATTGAGAAAATTGATGGGAACTCGCAAATTCAAGCAGTTCTGGCAACTGTGTCCATAATGGACAGTTGCAGCCTGTATCATAACTATAAAATTCCTTTGGGTATTGACATGTCAGCAATATTTTGATAAATTTGGGAAAGTTTGGCTAGGCTTAAAATGTCTCTTATGCAGATAGTCTAGTAACCACCAAAGCAAAAGGATTCCACAAATTACATAGTAATAAATGGAATTTTTTAGAAACAACACATGTAGTTGCTCAGGAGGGGCAGTGAGGTTTAAGGGGAAGGCAGGAAGTGAGCAATTTATGTAACACTACTTCTTTCGGCTTTTCCTGGTTAGGGGTCGCCACAGCAGAACTCCGGTCCTCTAATGATTGGCAGTAGAATTTTTTACGGTGCCTGCTCGACGCCCAACCTTCAATGAAGGCACGCCCATTCTTCACATGTCTTTAGAATGCCACTCGACCATGGGGAGGACATGCAGACTCCACACAGAAGGCGCTCCAGCTGAGAATCGAACGGGAGAACCTCTTGCTGTGAGGCAACAATGCTACCGCAATTTATGTAACACTGGAGTAAATAATTGTTAAAAAGAAAGAAAATGTACATAATGCAAAATCTATGAATATGAACAATGCTTTTTTTCCTTTTCTATTAATGCAGGTGTGTTTATGCCTTAAGTGACAATTTAATAAAGGTACTTAAAAAACAACAGCAAAAAAGTGTTCCTTTTGTAAATGCCATGATACAGATTTGCTGCAGAATTTTCTACTGTATATGACCCAGATTAGTTGATGCAAGGTGATTGTTCAGGACACCATATCTACCATTTGAAAAATCCTTAAGGATAACATCATAGTTCGATTTGGTTTGATAGGTATAGGGAATATTTATGTATTGTTCTCAGAATAAAAATGTCTTTTCATGAGAATGCTTTCCAGTACGTATCTATCCCTTGTCAACATTTTACAATGTATTCAACTTGTTAATGTTTACAAAGTGTAGCAGTTGTACCCGAGTGCTGGCTGAGGCACAGTTTTCCCAGTTAGTAGGTAGATATTTTAGTTCACTGACTAGAAAAGTATTGCCTTTGATGGGGTAATCCTTTTCAGTTGCATTTCTTATTAATTTTTTGTGTTACTGTGATCAGTACATGATATAGCTCATTTGATACACAGTTTATCTGTACAGTAAAACTAATGTCTTTCGGCTTTTCCCGGTTAGGGATCACCACAGTGGAACTCCGGTCCGCTACTGAAATTTGCTTTGATGCCAGACTCATATACTTTACCAGCTCAGTCATTGATACCTGTCTATTTTCTTATCATGTGACTAAACAAGGATATAGCCAGTAATCTGCTAAAATATTATTTGCATATGTAGTTTTGAATGTTAACAGCTTCACTTAATATTAATGAGTGTGTGTGTGTGTGTGTGTGTGTGTGTGTGTGTGTGTGTGTGTGTGTGTGTGTGTGTGTGTGTGTGTGTGTGTGTGTGTGTGTGAGCGTGTGTGCATGTATATATGGATTTGTATCACTTTACTGAAAGACCATTTCACTGACACCAAATCACCTAAAGTTCATTTCACCTAAAACTCATTTCACTGACAAATAGTACTCTAAGGCAAGTCAAAGGTATATGTCCTTTTTCCCACTGTAGTGCGATCCTGGTGTTAGTATATATAGTTAGACATCCCTTCACGTAGCTGGGTTTTACCAAATAATGCAAAACAAAACTAGACAACAGAAAACCAAATTAAGTGGGTGGCCCCCTGGTAGCAGCTTGAAGGTACGTTTTTGTTGTGTTTTTTTTTTTATTCAATGGTCGACATTTCGAATGTCGATCATATGGTCTCGGCCATATGGTCTTCGACATTTTGAAATGTCGACCATATGAAGTAGATCTATATATATATATATATATATATATATATATATACGTTGTGAATATTGAACATTTTCTTGGTCAACACAATTTGACTGTCATTTTTGTGACTACTACAATGCTATGAGACAGCTACTTGCCCTATTGTAGGAATTATGCTAGAGCCCATTCCAAAGTTTAATAAACTGAGTTCTGACAGAGCAAATATTGACTCTATGGATTGTTATCATTTAGAGATGTATTTATATGTAACAAAACTGTCTTGGGTAATATTATAAGTTCAGGGAGACACTGGGGGGAGACAACATAAAACACATATTTATTCAATAATTCCAGATAACCTGACAAAACAATGCAAAATAACTGACATACTGGCATCTAAATTAAATAAGTAAATAAATAAAAACTGCCCTCTCTGCTTCAATTTGAAACCAAACAAATTTAACATGTAAACACAAACAAGGTAATGGTCAGTAGTACGTAGTCCCTGGACACTATTTCCAAAAATATTCGCCACAAACACATCCAAAGAACTACTCAATGGCTGCATATAAAAACAGTACATTTATTGGTGAGCGCTTTCGTGGTGTTGAAACATCACTTCTTCAGACCTAATAAAAACTAAACTGCACTCTACTTAAATACCATTCAATCATTGACACGCCCAAACCTTTTCACATGTCATCATTCAACTATATGTTAGTTAAAATCACACTACCTAAAAGCAGTTATACTCAATAAGCATATACATATTGACACAAAAATAAACACAAAATAAAAATAAAAATAAAAACACATCATAATAAATACAAATCCGATGTGCAACATCTTTAAGAACATACAACAAATGTAAAAAAGACATTGTACTAACTTCATTAATGTGCACTGCAGAAAAAAACAAATGTATCAAGGCAATACTCCCTGTATAAGCAATGCTGACAAACCTGCTAAAAAATGCAACATTATATTCATAACAGAATGTTATTGTCCTAAACAATATATACTCATATACAAGAGTTCAAAACAGCATGTTTACCTATGTAGCGGTCTGGACTTCAATATGGGTTTGAGGGGTACCTTTTCATTCAGCCCCCTCCCCTTGTCTGCTCGAAGCCTCAATATCCACCTGCTCTCTGTTGTCTCAGTCAAATTCACTATATCACCACCTCGTTCATTACCATAGAACATTTCTATTACCTGAAACCTAAAACTGTGACTGGAATCAGTCTTGTCAACATGCCTTGCCAATGCATTAGTGTTGTCTTTGTTTCTAATTTTCAATAAATGTTCTCTAATTCTATATCACAGCTTTCTATTGGTTTTACCCACATAATAAGCGGAGCATCTGTTTCATACGGCCAAATAAACAATGTTGATACCATTGCAGTTTGCCTTTACCTTGAAAGAAAAGTCTCTCCTAAGGTCAGGGTGTGAAAACACATTGCTTGTGTCGATATATTGACACTGATTACAGTTCAAACATGGGACTGTCCCCAACTTATCATGACTCTTGAACTCTTGTTTATCCTTAGAATAACTCAACATCTGTTTCAAAGATTTCTTATTATTGTATAGAAACAATGGTCTATCACCAACTATGGGTCCTATCTGAGGATCCTGCGTGAGTATTGGCCAATATTTCTGAACAACATCAGTAACTACTCTGGCATCACTGGAATATTCAACTGGCACTCTCACATGCCTCTTCTTGAATTTTTCACCTTTCACATGCTTAACATTGTTGACTACCTCCCTCGCAGAGAAATAAGGTTTCCCTCTATCACTCCTAAGCTCCCCGACATTAGAAACTACATCAGAAACTTCTGCTTTGTTATATCCCCTATTAACAAATCTCTCTTCTAATACCTCCATCTCAGTATTAAATCTCAATTCCTCTGTAGTCAACCTTGAGGTTCTTAATGCCTGTCCCTTAACCACATTACTAAAAACATCCTGTTAAGTCTAAAGTGACAAAAATCACTGTACCCTGCAATAATAGAACAGTCTTGTTTCTGGAAGATCTATTTAGATTCAACAATACTGTTCTATTATTGCAGGGTACAGTGATTTTTGTCACTTTAGACATAAAGTCTTTGTTCACATGCAACCCTAATGGACAGGGTGTTGAAATGCTGAGAGATTATTTACTTGTTGATCGGACCTATGATGGGAGACAAATTGACCTACTTACCCAGCTGATGTCGATTATTTTGGATAATAATGCATTGAAGTTCCAACATAAGCTATACTTGCAAAAAGAGGGCGTAGCTATGGGCACGTCTTATGCCAATAGCTACGCCAACTTAGTAATGGCTAGTTGGAAGAACCAGTTTGTATTGTTGAATAGTATGTGGAGTCAGATTATCTTTTACAAACGCTTTGTAGATGACCTCTTCATCTTATGGAATGGTGACTTAACAGGATTGAACAATTTTTGTGAATATATCAACAGTACCACAAGCTTCCTTGAATTTGAGGTCAGGTTTTCATATGAAGAAATGAACTTCCCTGATGTATGTGTATATTGGGATGATAAAGGGACACTTTCTACCAAGATACATAGGAAAGAATGTCATAGAAATCATCTATTGCATAGGACTAGCATGCATCCCCACCATGTTTTTAGTAATGTGGTTAAGGGACAGGCATTAAGAACCTCAAGGTTGACTACAGAGGAAGGGAGATTTAATACTGAGATGGAGATATTAGAAGAGAGGTTTGTTAATAGGGGATATAACATAGCAGAAGTTTCTGATGTAGTTTCTAATGTCAGGGAGCTTAGGAGTGATAGAGGGAAACCTTATTTCTCTGAGAGGGAGGTAATCAACAATGTTGAGCATGTGAAAGGTGAAAAATTCAAGAAGAGGCATGTGGGAGTGCCAGTTGAATATTCCAGTGATGTCAGAGTAGTTACTGATGTCATTCGGAAATATTGGCCAATACTCACGCAGGATCCTCAGACAGGACCCATAGTTGGTGATAGACCATCGTTTCTATACAAAAATAAGAAATCTTTGAAACAGATGTTGTGTTATTCTAAGGACAAATGAGAGTTCAAAAGTCATGATAAGTTGGGGACGGTCCCATGTTTGAACTGCAATCAGTGTCAATATATCGACACAAGCAATGTGTTTTCACACCCTGACCTTAGGAGAGACTTTTCTTTCAAGGTAAAGGCAAACTGCAATAGTATCAGCATTGTTTATTTGGCCGTATGCAACAGATGCTCCACTTATTATGTGGGTAAAACCAATAGAAAGCTGAGATATAGAATTAGAGAACATTTATTGAAAATTAGAAACAAAGACAACACTAATGCATTGGCAAGGCATGTTGACAAGACTGATTCCAGTCACAGTTTTAGGTTTCAGGTAATAGAAATGATGTATGGTAATGAACAAGGTGGTGATATAGTGAATTTGACTGAGACAACAGAGAGCAGGTGGATATTGAGGCTTCGAGCAGACAAGGGGAGGGGGCTGAATGAAAAGGTACCCCTCAAACCCATATTGAAGTCCAGACCGCTACATAGGTAAACATGCTGTTTTGAACTCTTGTATATGACTATATATTGTTTAGGACAATAACATTCTGTTATGAATATAATGTTGCATTTTTTAGCAGGTTTTTCAACATTGTTTATACAGGGAGTTCTGCCTTGATGCATTTGTCTTTTTCTGCAGTGCACTTTAATGAAGTTAGTACGATGTCTTTTTTACATTTTTTGTATGTTCTTAAAGATGTTGCACATCGGACATGTACTTATTATGATGTGTTTTTATTTTTATTTTGTGTTTATTTTTGTGTCAATATGTATATGCTTATTGAGTATAACTGCTTTTAGGTAGTGTGAGTTTAACTAACATATAGTTGAATGATGACATGTGAAAAGGTTTGGGCGTTTCAATGACTGAGTGGTATTTAAGTAGAGTGCAGTTTAGTTTTTATTAGGTCTGAAGAAGTGGTGTTTCAACACCATGAAAGCGCTCACCAATAAATTTAACATGTACTTTTAAAGATGCACTGCGCATTTACTAGTCAACATGTGAAACTTAGACATACTATGACATGGTCAACATGGGATTATTCAGTCATATATGAGACTACCTCTTCAACACAAACCAGGGGTTTGGAACTCATAATGAAGGGCTGCAGGCCCTTGACAACCAATTAACTATTTTGTTAGCTAAGATGAGTTTGTGAGTCACTGTTTATGAAATCATTTGAGGGAAAGTGCCCACCAGCACAATTACCCACTTAAACCTTGCAAAGGACATGATCCATTACCAAACTGAAATGCCTGCCTATAAAATAGTATTTCAGGGCACAGAAGGCCCACTTTATTGTTAGAGTTTCTCTTTTAGTTGCTGAGTATCTCCTTTCTACACTGCTCAGCTTCTTACTAATACAGCACACAGGGTATTTTTGGATACCTTGAGACAGCACTGCTCCTAAAGCTAGCTCTAATGTGCCAGCCTATAGGATAAACTCTTTAGTAAAACAAGGAGTTTCTAACACAGGTTCAGAACAAGAGATCCTTATCAGTTTATTAAATGTTCTATCGGTTTCAAGAGACCAATGGACCTCTCTCCTCTGTGATCCATCAAAAGACAGGCAGTCGTCACAAAAGTAGGCACATTCTTTCGTATAGCGCCTATTTAGTCCATAGAAAGCCTTCAACTCACTGTTTGTGAAGGGGACAGGTAAGTATTTTTTCTGCGTGTTGTCTTACCACTCCTTTTTCTATACTCCATCCTAGATACTTGACTTCCACCATGTCCAGTTTACTTTTCTTTTCATTCAAAGTTAAGCTACTTGATTTTAGTACAACTTGCACGTTTCGTAAGTAATATTCTCA
>NC_056750.1:437881525-437901345 GCF_019279795.1 Protopterus annectens | reverse complement strand
TAAAGAGCTAAAATGGCAGTTACTACTAAATGCTTTTTCCCCTCCTGGGTTGAATGAAGCCTGTAACATTTCTGTTATTTTAAAATATAAAAGTTACTTAAGGAATTAAGTAGTCCACTATCTACCTTAAATAAATGGTGTCCAGTAATTAATAGAGTTGTGAATAGCCTGATTCTTATACCAACTTGTAGACTTTAAACAACTTATAAAGCATCACCCAAATTACATAATTCTTGTAACATTATTATTATAATTAAGTCAATAAGTGTTAAAATGTTATTTTATTTGATACCTTTTTAAGGATTATATGTGCTTGATTATAGGTTTTGTACAGTGACCTAAGTTCATAATTATTCTTAACAATTTTTTGTAAGGAAGTACATTTTACTGATTCTTTTTAAAAAGTTTAAAAACATTTAAGATGTTTGAACCATCTGTTTTTTGATGGAATGTTGGTCTAGGTTGATTGTTTGTATATTAAAAAGTGTTCCGTAGAATTTATCAGTTGCTAAGGATATGACATCACGAAAACAAAAAGCCGCTGTATTTTAAAAAAGCGCTTTGGCGCCTTTTACCATGTCTGAAGAAGCTTCTTGTTTCTGAGGAGCGAAAACGGTCTTAATAAAATACGTTAGCAAAATTTCTAGTTCCTGAGTGGTTTGGACTTGGCTCGCAGTGTTGTACAGCTGTTTTGTTACTTGTTGCCTTCGCTAGTTTGTTTGTCCGCGAAATGTCAAGTCCAAGAACTCCGGTCCTTTTTGAGACTGGGAACATTTCTTCTACGGATGTTCCTTCTATGGGTGATCAAGCTAATGTTGAAAATTTACTTGTGCTATTAACCCAACGCCTTGACTCTCTAAATTCACGTTTAGACAGGATCGAGTCTAACGGTGCACATAATATTCGGAACATTTAATTTATTCAACCGACCAGCAATGGGATGAGATCGGAGAGTGGATCCTCCGTTTTACTTCAACCGGGGCAAGCACAGAGGACGACCAGCTCCGGGTCGAGCTTCAACCCTGCAGAAACACCAGCAGGTATAAGGCTGCCTTCTTTATTAAGCCAAACGGATGATACCAACCGACATGGTGGAAATGGATCTGCGCTTGGTGTAAACAACAGTATTAATATTTCGGGTGCTACTAACCTTGATCCTGGGCTTATTGGCGTGCCCTCGTTTGGGGAATGGGCTAAGAATATCGAAGCGTTTGCTTTTGGCCCTAACTCTACATCGGGCCCGTCGGCCATGGGTCTTGGACTTTCAGGTAATACTGATGATAGCATCGCTATCAACTTAAAGTTATTGGACAATAATATGTTAAAGATCAGGAAACTTAAACTCGAAGTTTCCTATTTTAAACAGTGCATCAGAGAAAGTGTCGTGCCTAAAGGCTTGAGGAGCTCTTTTGCTCCTACCGGGTTATTTTCTGACCCTTTGTTTATGGATGAACTTGTCTGTGTTCTAAACAAACAAGGGCTTGAACTATTAGGAGTTATGGTTAAGCACTATGAAAAACAAATTGACCTATTGTTGTCAGAAACTAATGCCCTTGATGACAAAATCAAAACAGATTTAAATTTTCTCCAGTATAAATATGATTATCACCGGATTTTTGAAAGTATAGATTCGTTACTGGTCAAATTAAAAACAAACAAAAACAAAAAACTATTGAGAGACCGGCAAGCATACGCTACTGAGATGGCTTATCCAAACTTGGCCAAGAACACTAAAGGTCTTCAAAATAAAGGTGGACTACATACTAAAAACTTTAACGACAGAGATGTTGCCCCCCCCTCCAGTTCCTTTGGACGAGAATGAATTTGAAAATGAGGACGGTGATGAAGGTCCATCTTCTCATCAACCCAGGAGAAGCAATAGAATAAAAACTAACTATAATAAAAATGGGTATTACCCTAACTACAAAAACCAAAATAAACCTTTTTTAGGGCGGAAGAACAACCAGCGGAAAAACAACCAGAACAACTAGAAATAGAGTCTACTGTTTTTCCTACTGGTAAACCCACAATTTTGACCAACAAAAAAGGTGACTTTATGGTATACAATTTTTCCGAAGTCAACATTGATCAAGATTTAATTGAACTGTTGGCGTTCGGCTTATCCTTCGTTCCTGACCAGAAGATCTGTTTGCCTAAGTGTTTGATGGACCTTAAATGTTTTGTACGTAGCTTAAACCTTAAAGTTCTATTTAGTGGTGATTCTATCAAAGATAAACATCCCTTTAAAATGTCAAGCACCTTCAATCCCCCCCTACATCCTATTCTGCAAACATTTGAGTATGCTTGTGAAATTGATTTCAGACAATTGTTTGAGAATATCAAATGGTTTGAAAATAAAAGTAACATCTCTCCCGAACAAAGGGCAAGTTTGAAAAATCTAGGCAATTCACCAATTAGGGTGATTAAACCAGATAAGGGTGGGGGTTTAGTCATCTTTGATAAAGATGATTACAATTCAAAAATGTCTAAGGTACTAAATTCATCAGCTTATGAAATTTCATCCCTTAATGAGACTTCAGGTCAATACAACCGAATCAAAGGGTATTTTAGGGATCTATTTATTGAAGGGAGGATCGATATCGAAACCTTCAATTTCATCAACATCTCCTTCCCTAGAGTACCAGTCATGTTTGGGATCCCCAAAATTCATAAAAACTTGGTGGACCCACCTATGCGTGCCCTAGTGGATGGGAGATGTTGTATCACCCACCCTTGTGCTAAGGTTGTTGATTACATCCTAAATAAATATCTTAAGCTACTACCTCAGATTTGTAAAGACTCTTGGTCTTTTTTGGGGTCCATCAGCAGCATCCCCTTCAACCCTTCCCACAACTTCCTAACTATTGATGTGGTAGATTTATACACCTGCATACCACACCAAGAGGCTGTGGAATGGGTTGAATTGATGTTAATTGATTTAGGAGCCCCGAAGGATGAAATCGATGTGGTCACTATTCTCCTTGATATTATTTTAACGTCCAACTTTTTCATTTTCAACAACAGCTACTACCTTCAGAAAAGGGGTATTGCTATGGGCTCCCCATGTGGAGGGAGTGTCGCTAATTTAGTGGTTGCCTATTGGGAAAAGACATTCCTGTTTAAGGACACCCAGTTTAAAGAGGTAAATAAATTCTATACGCGTTTTTTAGATGACGTGTTTATTCTTATACAAGGAGACCTGGACACTGTTACCAACTTAATGGGGAAAATGAATGCATCTTGCACCTTTTTAACATTCACTCACCACTTTTCTGTTAGTGAGATTGACTATCTTGATGTTAAACTTGTTAAAGATCTTCATAATAATCGAATCCTCTCCAGTATTTTCAGAAAGCACACCTATTGCAATGCTTTCTTACATTTTTCTAGCAACCACCCATGGAAGCAGAAAAAGTCCATTGTCAAGGGCCAGTTAGTGAGAGCTACACATATGTGTAACACCCAAACGGCCTTTGAAGATGAGTGTTCCACACTTAGGTGTATGTTTTTGAATAGGGGCTACCCTTGTGAACTCCTTGATAGTTTAATTAATGAAGTGTCACTTAAAAGAACATCAGGGTTTTACCAACCACTCCTCCAAGGTACTAAATCGTGTAACTTTTTAGGCACTGAAGTCTTGGCAACATCTACTGTTAGTAGTGAATCCAACCCTATTCCACAGGAAAATAACAATAGTGCTTATGACAAGGATTGCCCAACCCAGGATTTTAAGATTAGTTTCATTATTACACATAACAAACACATTGATAGTATGTGTACAATCATCAGGAAAAATTGGCATTTTATTGTAAATAATGCCTACTTACTGGAAATCTTGAGTTCATTCCCCTCTTTTGTATTTAGGAGAGGTAAAAACTTAAAAGAACTGTTGCAAACAGGGGACTTTAGTGCCCTTCCATCAAGACAAATTGGAACTTTTTCCTGTGGGTTTTGCAACTGGTGCAGATTATTGAAAACAGGAAACTCCTTTATTATAAGAAAAGAAAAATTTTATATCAAACATAAGATCTGTTGTAACACTAAGTCAATTGTTTACATTGCACTGTGTAATTGTTGTGCTGCATTTTATGTTGGTAAAACGGACCGCAGGTTGCGGGACCGTGTTTACCAACATAATTACGCCATAAAAAATAAAAAAACCGACAATGCCCTTTCAAAACATGTCCTAGACCATGCTGGACATAGCTTTTGTTTTATGGGTATTGACTTAGTTAAAGTTGGAATTAGGGGGGGCCCCCAGTCTCTCCTTCTTGAAATTAAAGAGCTAGAATGGCAGTTACTACTAAATGCTTTTTCCCCTCCTGGGTTGAATGAAGCCTGTAACATTTCTGTTATTTTAAAATATAAAAGTTACTTAGGGAATTAAGTAGTCCACTATCTACCTTAAATAAATGGTGTCCAGTAATTAATAGAGTTGTGAATAGCCTGATTCTTATACCAACTTGTAGACTTTAAACAACTTATAAAGCATCACCCAAGTTACATAATTCTTGTAACATTATTATTATAATTAAGTCAATAAGTGTTAAAATGTTATTTTATTTGATACCTTTTTAAGGATTATATGTGCTTGATTATAGGTTTTGTACAGTGACCTAAGTTCATAATTATTCTTAACAATTTTTTGTAAGGAAGTACATTTTACTGATTCTTTTTAAAAAGTTTAAAACATTTAAGATGTTTGAACCATCTGTTTTTTGATGGAATGTTGGTCTAGGTTGATTGTTTGTATATTAAAAAGTGTTCCGTAGAATTTATCAGTTGCTAAGGATATGACATCACGAAAACAAAAAGCCGCTGTATTTTAAAAAAAGCGCTTTGGCGCCTTTTACCATGTCTGAAGAAGCTTCTTGTTTCTGAGGAGCGAAAACGGTCTTAATAAAATACGTTAGCAAAATTTCTAGTTCCTGAGTGGTTTCCATTTGATTATAGATTGGCCTTATCCATCCCATGGTCCATACCCTAATGAGAATAACTGGGATCATACCATAGATAATTTGAGGGGACTCATTCATGGGATAAAGCATTTAGGAGCTGCCTCTGTCAATTAGCAGTACATAGGGCAGTCTTGGGGTAAATTTTCTGTTTACTATCCATAGATTTAGTTGTGCTTAAATATGGACAGGGATGAACTTTGTTTTATGTGATTGGGTAGTCTGTTCTAGAGTAGCAGTATCCTCTGTGAGATATACCTGTCATTCCAAACCATTCTGCTGATGTTGCATAAGAGGTTTAGATTCCTAGACCTACTACTTCATTTGTCAGTCTACTTGCTGATGTCCAGTAAATCCATCAGGAATGGGTCAGAGACCGTCTTGTAACGTCATCTCTTAGCAGTCTGTAGGATACCAAATATAGTGATAGGGCTTTGAATTGGTCCATGTAGGACATGTTGTTTAGGCCTTGTATCTTTTTAGTAAGGTATCTCTGTGGGTGTTCCAGTTGTTGCATGTATCTAGACACAATCCCTTTGTTTATAAGCTGTGCAATATAGGAAGAGTTTCTTACAATAATGGGCACATGTTGGTCAAAAATTAGGTCAATGTCCACATACTCTCCCAAATCCCAAATAACTGGGTCAACTGTTAGAGGCATATTGTTAATGTAGTAGTTTCTGGGCTAGATGACTTCCCAAAAGATACAATAATGCTTTTTTGGCATTTAGTTTCAGTCCATGATTTGGGCACCAGTTATTTATGTGGGACAAACCTTTATGCATGATGGCTAAGTCATATGGGTATTCAGAGCCTTTTGGTATTGGCTTTTACTTCAGAAAAGTATATGCCAAAGAGGAGAGGTCCCAGAAGAGAACCTTGGGGACTTCACTGGTGACCAGTCTTTTTTTGGAGGTAACTTCCTCTATTTTGATCATCTTCATCCTATCTGTGAGGAAGTTAGCAATCCGGTGGGTGACATAGGGTTTATTCCAAGTTTATGTAGCTTTTCTACTATGGCTGAGTGGGGAATTTTTTCAAAGCTTTGGCCAGGTTGAGTATGTGAAGTGTACATTTTTGCCTTCATCCATTGCTTTGGTGACCTTTTCAAAAAAATTCCACTTAGCTGGGTAAGCATGACCTGCCCCCGATGAATCCAAACTGAGCTGGATCCTATGTTTGGAGGTTACCTATGTCCTGATTGATTAGTTCCATGATAAGTGTTTTCATGGCTTTGCATATGAGGCTGATCAGACTTATGGGCCTTTAATTGCCTGGGTCTGTGGAAGGTCCTCCCTTATGCAGGGAAATGAGTATAGCTGTTCTCCCTTCACTTGGTACAAAATCTGTAGGGAGGCTTAGATTGAACAGCATTGTTAGGGGTGCAGCTAAATTGTACTTTGTGCTATTTAAGATGCATCCAGTGTCTTGATTATACCATGTGGGTTTGCCCTGCACTTTTTCTTATGGGGTAAAGCTGCACCTCTGCAGCTGCTTACATGCTGTTATAGTGTGGTGGTATATGTTTCTTCATATTCAGTGGAGTTATCTGGGTTTGCTGGGAATTTGAATCATGGCAGTGTATCAGTCAGGAGTAGGTGTTTTGTCTAAAATAAATTTCTAAAGGTACCTTGGGTAGAAGAAATCTCTAATTTCAGCTTTATTTCAAAGGAGACTGTTTTATGGTCAGACATAACAAGTGATGAAGATATGCAAGGGATGGTTTAAGATTCTCCCATATTAGTAAAGACAAGATCCAAGAGGTTATTCCCCCTAGAAGGCACTCTGAATAATTGTTCCAGGGTATTTATATTGACAAAGTCCAGGAATCTCTGTGTTTGTGGACTAGTGGTGGTGTAGGTTTCCCAGTATATAGTTGGATAGTTTTGATCAGCTAGGAAAACGGTACTGGATTTAATACTGAGTGATTCTATTTCTTGTAGATAGGAGTTGTGGCTTTCTTGCTTTATTGAGGGGGTTCCTAGTTAATATATAGTACAGGACCTTTTTGATGGCTGCTTCGACACAAATTAACTCTAGTGCATCATGTTGCTTTACCAACCATGATGCGAGTCTTTTCTGGAAGTTCTTTGAGACACCTCCACCTTTTTCCTCCTTCTGGTCTAAACGTGTGGAAGGCATTATAGCTCTGCACAGATGGTGTAATCTCCGCTATTTTAAGCCATGTTTCTGCCACTACACAGACGTCATTGTCCTGCAGAGTGATAAGGGATTGCAGTGAGTGGAGTTTCTTGTTTAGGTTAACATTTATCAGTAAAATCTTCATATTTTCCTTTGCTTGTTTCTTTATGCTGGTAGGTTTAGCAGGTTGGCATTGCCTAAAAAAGGCACTATGGGAGTGGACAATGTTTTTGCCAAGTAATGAACACCCTAGAGGTTACAGATGAAGGCCATTCCTGGAAAAGCAGCATGGTCTATCATATTACCCCAGGCTGGCAAATATTGGACCCCCTTTGAATGACACCGAAAACTAAGCCAATTATTGAAGTAAATTACTTTTTGCTGCTATCACGGCATGATCCTTATAGATGGTAGAATGCTACTCAATGTTAGGATCATACCTGCCTTGGACATGCACTCTGAATGCTCTATCATCTCTCTCTTTTCATATAGTGCAGGAAGGCACACCTCAGGTCACTGACACCAACATTTATTTATTTAGCTTTTGTTTACCTGGATAGTCTGACTCGGTGAGAGCCTGTTTTCAGCGGAGGCCCGGGAAGAAAAGCTCCAGCGTCAGTATCAGAATTACAATTATTTAAAATAAAATTACAAAAGCAGTAGATTTGCACGTCATAGAAATACATGACAAAATGATTACAGAGTAATACATATCATAAAAGGACACATCCTACAAAGCACAGTGACTACATTTACAGTACATTACAGCAAATAGTTACATCATAAAAATACATAGAGATGTATTGCTAGGAGAATTACAGGATAGTATAGATCATAAAAGAACACATTCTAAAAGGACATAGTTACATTGAAAAGATGAGTAACAAAGTAAAGCAGGTTGCTGATAAAGTTGGCAGATTCTTGGTACAGTCAATTAAGTAAGAATACAGTCAACAGATCAGACAGGGCAATAATTATGTAAATATTTATGAAATGGGGAGGAGATGATGTCCTCAAAGTTTAATGAGTAACTAGAGTAAGTCTTGGTATAGAGAAATAAGGGGTAGAGTAGTATAGGGAAAGGAGGGAGAGAGGAGACGAGAGGAGGGAGAAGGAACAGTAAAGAGAGGAAGAGCAATGAGCGAGATGTTAACTTAGGTAGGAGAATAACTTAGGAGGGTGCCTTGATGCTAAAGAGAAGGGAGTTGGATCAGTACTAGTTATGATGGGCCGAGGGATAGTATTCCACATTTTGGAGATGTAG
Organism: Protopterus annectens; assembly: GCF_019279795.1. Classification (NCBI taxonomy): domain Eukaryota; kingdom Metazoa; phylum Chordata; order Ceratodontiformes; family Protopteridae; genus Protopterus; species Protopterus annectens. The sequence continues at coordinate 437,892,984 of NC_056750.1, read as the reverse complement.
TTAGAGTAGAGAGAGTCACCAGCTTTATTGTTAGATTTGGAGACCTGTAATAAAGATTTATGTGAGGGCCGAAGTGGACAAATGTTAGTATAAGGTTGCAGTAAAGGTTGAAGAGCAGGGGTTTTGTCAGGTAGCTGTACCAGCCTGTGAGTGAGGGTGAGCTGTGTGTAAGTTAAGTAATGGGGTAGTTCTAGCCAGTTTAGCTGATATAGGGTGGTACAGTGGTGAGATCTGTGTGGGGAGTTGTTGGTAAATTTAGCTATTTTATTACAGCAGGTTTTAAGCTTAGATCGGTTTTGCTTACAGGAGTCCCCGTGGACTATGATGTTTGCAGATGACATTGTGATCTGTAGTGAGAGTAGGGAACAGGTGGAGGAGACCCTGGAGAGGTGGAGATATGCTCTAGAAAGAAGAGGAATGAAGGTCAGCAGGACTAAGACAGAATATATGTGTGTGAATGAGAGGGAGGATAGAGGAATGGTGAGGATGCAGGGAGTAGAGGTGGCGAAGGTGAATGACTTTAAGTACTTGGGATCAACAGTTCAGAGTAATGGTGAGTGTGGAAGAGAGGTGAAGAAGAGAGTACAGGCAGGATGAAGTGGGTGGAGAAGAGTGTCAGGAGTGATTTGTGACAGACGAGTACCAGTAAGAGTAAAAGGGAAGGTCTACAAGAGCGTAGTGAGACCAGCTATGTTATACGGGTTGGAGACAGTGGCACTGACAAAAAGGCAGGAGTCAGAGCTTGACGTGGCAGAGTTGAAGATGTTAAGATTTGCACTGGGTGTGACGAGGATGGACAGGATTAGGAATAAGTATATTAGAGGGTCAGCCCAGGTTGGAAGGTTTGGTGACAAAGCCAGAGAGGCAAGATTATGTTGGTTTGGACATGTGCTGAGGATGGATGCAAAGTATATTGGGGAAAAAGATGCTAAGGATGAAGCTGCCAGGTAACAGGAAAAGAGAAAGGCCTAAGATAAGGTTTATGGATGTGGTGAGAGAGGACATGCAGGTGGTTGGTGTGACAGAGCAAGATGCAGAGGACAGGAAGAAATGGAAACAGTTGATCTGCTGTGGCGACCCCTAACGGGAGCAGCCGAAATAAGAAGAAGTGAAAATTGGAGAAGCATAAAGTAGAGCGGATAAAAGTTTTAGCTATTGTGTATCTGGCACTCACTGTTAGTCAGGAAAGGCTTAATTCTGTATAGTGATTCTAGTTTTATGTGTGTCTTCTGGGTGGATTGTGATAGGTGTAAGTCGATTAGAACACCTAATAATTTTGTTTGGGTTATGGCAGGTATTATAGTGTTGTTGGATGAATGTATCTGGAATGAGGTTAGTGGATCTTATGATTTGGAGGGGTGAAAAAGTATCAGTTTAGTTTTGGAAGGGTTCAAAATTAGTTGTGGGTTGGATAGCCATGATTCAACAACTAGAAAGGACTGTTGAGTTATGATGACAAGTTCATTGAGAGAAGGTGCATTACAGATACGACTAGAGTTGTCTGCATATTGGAGACTGAGGCTAGGGGAGTAGAAGTATGGTGACTGTTGGCAAAATAGTAGAGTAGAGGGCCTAGGACAGAACCTTGGGGCATCCTTATGTTGACAGGGAAAAGGGATGATAGTTCTTGTTGCCATTTGACAGCATGATGTCAGTAAGATAAGTAACTGTGGAACCATACTAGAGAACAATTGCTCAGTTGTAGAACAGAGAGTTCTTCCAGAAGTTTTTGATGAGAGACAGTGTTGAATGCTTTGGATAGACCCAAAAAGATGGAGGAAACTAGTTTTCCATTATTTTATGGTGGTTTATAGTGTTAGTAAAACTTAGGAGGGAAGTTCTAGTACTGTGGTTTGGGTGGAAACCATGCCGAGCACTAGATAAGAGGTTTTTAGAAAGTAGGTAGTGGAAGAGCTGCATGTGGATACGTTTTTCTAATAGTTTGGAAAGGGGTGGTAAAATAGCAATGAGTCTGTGGTTGGAGAACTCGGTGGATTTGCCACGTTTGTGCAGAGGAATAACATAAGATATTTTCCAGCATAAGGGGTTGTAGTTATTGTGATAGATTGGTTGATCAGAATACTGACAGGATTGGCAACGGCTTCAGCTGCTACCTTTAGGAATTCTGAAGGTAGGATGTCTGCAGCAAGGGTAGTGAGTTTAAGTTTAGAAAGTAAATTTTTTATGGTTAGAGTTTGAACAGGTTTAAAGGAAAAGGTGCCTGTGGTGTCCCTTAGTGTGAGACTTTGAAAATGAAAGGACGGGATTTGTAAGGACATACTGAATTGTGTTGCCATACTATTGGTGTTACTGGTGGTAGAAGGGGTAGGGGTGGTTGATTAAGTGGGTTGAACAAATTTGTTTATGGCGGACCAGAATTTTTTGGGATTGCTGAGGTGCTGTTGTTGTATTACAGTATATGTTTTTTGTCTTGTCTGATTGGAGAGTTGGCTTTGTTTCGGTGTTTTTTTTTTTTTGTATAGGTCTAGGTTTACCTGATTTTTGTTGGATTGCTAGTGTCCAGGCTTTTTCTCTTCATTTGAGAAGGTTTTTAGTGTCCTTTGTTAACCATGGTGCACGGTTGGATTTTATTCTAGAAGTTCTACAAGGGGTAGCCTGTTTAGTATATCAAGGTGGTGTTAAAATACTGTACAGCAGTGTCAAGGGGAAGAAATTTGAGAGGGGACCAATCACAGCACTGTAAGAGTGAAATAAATGTTTGAGAACTGAAGTTTTTTGTTGTGAATCTGATGAAAGGAGATTTGTCTCGGGGGGGGGGGGGTGTTAAGGCGATGTCTAAGTGAGTAAGTAGGGAGGTGGTCACTGATACCATCAGGGAGGCATCCTGACTGGAAGGCAGGGGGAGGTTTGTTGATTAGGATCCAATCTAGTATCGATTCCCTTTTGGAAACTTTGTCTGTTCTTGTTGTGGTTTGTATTACCTGTGAATAGCCATGTAGGTTGATGCAATTAGTGGGACTACCTGTGTTATAAGAGTACCAATCTGTGTTAAAGTCACCAATTATGATGGTTTCTTGTGGGAAGGATAGAGATAGCCTCGATTTTGTTAGTGTTGTTACCAGGAGAAATATAAGTGGCGATAACAGATATTTATTGTTGTTGAGTTTAAGCATGAACTATGACAGAGTCATAATGGTAGTTGTTGTTCAAGGACTTGAGTGCATGCATTATCAGTCAGATTCTGGCACCAGGCAAGCGGCTAACCTTCACTCTGTCTTTGCTCAGCCTAAGAGGCACATCTGCATGTTTTACAATGGAGTCACCTATAACAATTAATGCTATTGATGACTTATGCATGATGACCCTGATTGAAGGCAGCTTTACTCTGATGTTTTTGAGGACAGCCTGAAGATCGTTCCTTTGAGTTCTATGAAATGTTATTATTTAGAGCACTGAACAAAAGTGAAACTAAACTGTCAGTTTTCCCAAGTAAGTGACTCTGTATGGATTTAGTGAATACATGTCAATGACTGACAACCAGTTCTCCTACATTTTCAGCAGCTCTCTCTCTTTTTTCGTCGGTGCTTTTTAGATGCAATATTTCATTGTAATATTTTAACACATGAAAGTGCTGACTTAGGGACAGCTATTCATATCTTTTGTTTTTGAACTACATTGCTGTTGTTATAAATGACTGAATGTGGAACTTCCTGAGAATTCATACATAGCAAAAAATACCTTCCTATCTTGATTAAAAGCTTTCAATAGTGGCATTACAAGCTCTATTCATAGTTTTCCAAAACCTTTGTCATGAATTGTTTCATGCTCCACTGATTTGTGTATCTCTATTTCTTTTTTTTTTTTTTTTAATTCTGCCAGGATGCTTCCAATGTACAACTGAAGATAAAAGATTGGAATCAACCACATTAATCTGTTCATTATAGTGCTAATTTTGGTAACTGTCCCCCCTGCCCCTTTTTCTTCAAGTTTCCTTCAGGCAAACTAATCAAAACTACACATGTAGTGGTCTTGCTTTTTGTCATCATGTTCTACTTAACTATTCATTGCACAGTTATTTTTTGCTATTTGTACATATGCAACATATTATATACTCTTTCTCAGATTCCTGACTATTTTACCCTGCGCTTTGATGTTTTGACTTCCCCACCCTTTAAGATGTTTACTGTTAAATTCGGGGCCCTATATGAGCAGGTCCTGCCTATTTAATGGAGCTGCTTGCGCCTAAAGCCCTGCAAGACATTTGAAGTTGTCAACTAAGGGGCTGTTGGTTGTTTCAAATACTTGCCTTCATCATCATACTTATATTTCTCCAGTCCTTTTAATTAGCTACCTCCCTAATTAGAGTGGAAGATATTGAGGCCTCCTTTCAGCAGTCCTTGAAGTACAATTTATTGAAGGAAGGTTCTTTTAAATCCATATGAGGAATTGTTTTTTTTTATTTAATAGTTATTTTACTTTATCTATTGTTTTATCTCATTTGTGTGTTTTTCTTTTTTTTTAAGTACTTCCTATATCTATGCTTGATTATCATTAAGCTGCTTCCAGTGGGATTCAAGCCCATTCATTCCCCATACTAGGTATCCCCAGTATGGGGATGAAAGCTATCTGGATGGCCATTGTTCAGGCAGCCATGAGGGTTCTTTATGTCCTTTTTTCATTCCTGCAATGAGGGTTTATGCTATAAGCCATAATGACATACACAGATGGGATGATAAGCAACTTGAATCTCTATGGGGACAGCAGTGCTTCCCTCTTATATGTATGTTTCCAAGAATCCGTGAGGATTAACAGTTTTGCAGCTTGGTGGCTGAATGCCATCCCTTGTGTTACTGGCCTCCTCTGAGGAGACATGGCACTGTACAGCCTGGGTTCAACCTACTCTGTCTCAGGATGGACATATCCATCTTCCTCATGCCAGCTCTAATCAAGACCCTTGCCATTAATTGAACTCAGGTCACCTGGGTCATAATTAGGGTTTTATCCCTCTAAACCAGTGGAGAAGGCCTTTTACCTTATTTATACTAATGAAGTGTGCCAAAATGAACTACAAATGCTACATTTTAGTTATTTGTGCAATGCTTATCTTCTTTTATGTAGCCTTTATTTATTTTCCTATTAATGTTTTAAATGTGTAAAAGAAGCTAAGCATTATCATCATTTTCCCCCATTTTCTACATGGGGTCTGCATGTTCTGTTAACTACCACCATCTCTCTTGACTCTGTGCCACACTCCTGCCTTCTTCAACACTCATAGCTGACTGGGCAGTAAAGACATAGTGGATGAGGAAGCTAGAGGTGATGGAAATGAAGTGCCTGGGAAGGGTGGTGGGATGCACACTGTGGAAAAGATGAAGAAATGACGACATAATAGCAGAGGCCAAAGTAGCTCAAACTGAAGAAAAGAATGAAGAGAACAAATGATGGTGGTTCAGTAACAGTGCAGAAAAGCAGAAGACAATCTGGTGAAGATGATTTAGGACAGACAGGAAGAACGTAAGATGAAAAGAGGCCATCCATCAAAGAGGTGGATGGACTGTGTGAGAGAAGATCTGTGACAATCAGGTATGAGTGTTTAAGAAGGCAGGAGTGTAGCACTGAATCCTGAGTGATGATGGGAGTTAACATGACACCCCAACCCCATGTAGAAAATGGGGAAAAAAGCAGGTTGTTGATGATGATAAAGATGATGATGCTTATGTTCTTTTGCACATTTAAAAACATTAATAGGAAAATAAATATACTCTACATATACTGTATTCCCTATGACTGACAATGTGACCCAAACATTTTGGATCAAGCTGGACAGTTAGGACACTACATCTATACCTCTACAAAGCCTGCATTCAGAATTGATAAGTGTCTACCTGTAGATCAGTCTGACACTCATCTGATTATAGTGTCATGGTTCCTTGTTTGAGACACTCCATTATGCAGTGGAACCATATTACCCATCTTCCTGTACTGTATCACCCACACATGCATGTTACACAGCACTCTTAGTGGTGTTTAACAAGGCATCAGCTATTTCTGTCAAGCCCCATGGAGACAGTTCTTCAGACCTCCGTATTTGCCTCCCCTGCCATGAATAAGTATATTCCTCTGGTCTTTCTTTTTTTAATGACCAGGGTATCATAGCTTATGGTCACCACATATGTATTCCTGAATCAGGACCATCCAAATCTATTATACCAGCTACCTCTTTAAACTCTTGTTCCAAATCCAAAGGTCAAACAGCCGTGATAGATGTTTTCTGTTTGTTTACATGCTATTGAATATTGAGGGTGGTAGAACAGAGACTGCCTAAATGAACTTTAGGAAGGCTGTCACTCTCATTTCATTAAAAGGGCCGAAAGAGAATGATGCAACCAAATACACTAAAATGAGAGAGAAAAAATATTTTGCCATTAGGGTTATTTTTATGGTTATTTTAGAAATCACGTGTAGCCTTGGCATGCAGATTCAATGTAAAAAATTGTCATTGCACTAGAGTATAGTTGAGCAAGCAATGGCAAAAAGAAACACAAGACAAATTAAAACCAATTTATAATACATCTTAAATGTTATACTGGAATATCTTAATACAGGTCACTTTGGTGGTGTCATGAGTTTTTTTTTATTCAAAAAGTCTTTGTGCTACAAAAGAAAATTGAAATGAACTGAATAAACCGTGAATGGTCTATTGAAATTTCCAGTTTTAAACATAGGCAACTACCAGCTATTAAGAAAAAAATGTCAGATCACTGATAGTAAGGAAGAAGTAAAACAGCTCTGATCAAAATGCCCAGAGACAGGAAGACATTTCATAAGATTCTCCTTTAAATCGATATCCATTAGCATGTGACAGTATATAAATGCACAGAATAGTAAATGTAAGAAGTCACATCAGTAAGTGGTTAGAGACTCAAGTGGTGGTACCTTCATTCAGACGATCACTTCCATTCAACAGAAATAAAATGGGACGTTACAGATGAAACAGCCCCTCAAAAGCAGGGGCATATGGTGATTCAGTGAAACTAGATCCTGTATGAACAAAAGAGGAATGAAGTTCCTTTATATTTAATGATCATCAGTTTGAAGTAACTGCCAAATGTTTTCACACTTGCTGACAAGGAAAACTGTTTTTCATATGCATTTAGGTGACACTAGAGAAAAGCATGCAGAATATGTTGTCAGAAATGCTGCAAAAATGAAAGAGCATGGCAGCTCTCCAAAATTCCATTCCTTTTCTTTTTATTTGCACCATCTGTTGTTGCGTTGCACCTGTACCCCTTTAACATATATGGATGCTACTGGCATGCAGACGATATTTTTTTATGACAACCTGCCATATTTTTGTGCAAGAGGGGCATGCAATATATTTTCTTTACATAGCAGAGAATTAGGTATAAAAACAAATTTGCTTCTTGCAAAGGAGATTATCTGCACCCCCCCCCCAAAAAAAAAATACTGACAGATTAACAGAAAAAAGTATGGGTGCCAAATGTCAGCTGGCTATGAAACATTTCAGATAATTTCAGTTACCCACAGAATAGTCATTCAATTACAGCATATGTAGTCCTTAATCAATCTCATTAATGACAGGAGTCCGTACACATTACACAGATTTTTTTGTCTTTTTTAAGAAGATGCCATAGGAAAAACAGATTTGCTAATTTATTCAAGGAAAAAGGAAATATATTTGTTTGTGCATGTTTTTGTGTTTGCGTGTGTGTGCGTTTGTATGAGCATCTGTCAGTCTGTCTATATGTACTGCATAGCTATTGATAGATCCGTCACAATCACTGTACAGATCGCACCCTGACCCTTTCTATTTTCAAACTGCATCTATAATTTTCTCACTTATCTCTGCAGTCTAATTCCATGAAATATTAATCTAAATATAGTTGGCATAGCTTTTGAAGGCATGATTTTATATCTTCTGCTGAGTTGTACAACAATAAGACTCTAACATACAGATTATGATACAAAAACTAGTCTAGCATCAGTCGCATGGCTGCTGCTTAACTGTTAACTTTCAGTTGCAATTTCAGCTTTATGACAGTGAACAACAGTTATCAAAATATGAAGTGACTCATTAATTACAATGAATATAAATGCCATCATCATGACCCTTCAATAGAAATAGCTCTAGCTAATAATATTAAATATAATGCTGCCTAGGTCTTTCACTTTAGTAATAGCAATACAGTACCTGGTGCTTATTACAGCACCTTATAAAATAGCAAATTAAACAATTAAGATAATCTTGGAGGATACTGGGTGAAAAAGGGAGCAGTTTGACTTCTGGTATGGTGCTGCATCAGTGAAAATCAATCCTGTGGTGATCTGCTCAGAAGGTCTCAAGTAGTGAGCTGTTGTTTATTTTCTTCTTAAGTACACAAATTCAAATAAAGGAGTTATTTGGGAAGTGATCATTCAAGAGAGGGAAACTAAAGCACAAAAGGGAGTAGGCAAAGACTCCACAAGGGAATGATAATATGGCACACACCTCCACTCATTCTGCAGAGTCTAGTACAGTAGAAACAACATGGGGAAAAACAACAACTAATTTAGTGTCTCTAGAGAATGAATCGGAGCGGTGATTGATGGCTTGATTGAACATGACCATTAGTCAGGAGTAGTTAGTGGAGGAGGAGGAGCTGAAAGCACGTGCTGATGCTGCTGAAGCCAGACTAGATTGACTAGAAGACAAGACTGTGGAATTAGATGACCACGAAAGAAGGAAGAAAGTCAAGCCAGTGGTCTACCTGAAAGCTGTGAGAGAAGGCACTATATTAAAGCAATATCAGAGCTGTTGGCTAAGTGCATGGGATTATGGTTGGAGGACATCACACTACATGGCAACCAACATGAGGGGCAGAGGGGCCTACATCAGTCATCATCTGTTTACAGACTTTTTAGTTAAAAGAGAAAATTCTGAAAAGAATTACAGCAAGTGGAAATGAAGTTGACTGTAGGTGACAGCAGTATTTGTGGAGCATGATTTTCATAGTTCATAGTTCATAGTTCAGTACTAAGCTAACTGCCCTTGCGAGCCATTTTAAGCCTAGCCAATTAACCCTTGTGAGACCCAAACCCTGCACCCTGTGTTTGTAAGGCAAAGACCTTAGCCATTAAGCCACCCTCCCAACCTTTGCTTTTGAGATCTGTAAGCCGTGAAGTGCAATGTTGCCAGTGATTAAGGAATAGAAGGAAAAGAGTTTGAGATGGTACCTTATTTACCCTGCCACAATAAGGATTTTTGTTCAGGGAATTACAAGCTCATTTATTGGTGGTGGCAATGGAATTTGTGAACTAGGTTATTAACTTGAGACTGGGAACATGTGCAACAGATTCCTTTGTTAAAGAGGTGAGTACAATAGAGGAATCTTCAGGATTAAATATTCAGGGGAAAGAAATCTTTTTTTCTCCCTTATTTAGGAAGCAGCAGTGAGAGAGACAGAGACAGAGAGAGAGAGAGAGAGAAAGATGGAGCACAACCATGCAAGAAGTGAGATGAAGAGATGGTGAGGATGTGGTGAGGAGAAGTGAAGACCTAACTGCTTGTTCAGACATGGTCACTCATAGAATGATGAGGGAAACAGATGGACAGTACTTTTTTTCTCTGTGATAGATTTTATGTTGCTGTTCCCTTTGGAAGTAGTACATCTTATAGTAATGAACTGAAAACAAAGGTCTGGAGTTAGTGGCCATATATTATTCCAATAGTTACAGAGAACAGATGCATTTAAAATGGACTAGCTAAATGTGATAGACTAATCAAGACTGGAAATAAAAATATTCTTCTGCATTTACTTTGTGACTGACTTATATTATATTGTTAATCTAGACAAAATGGACAATAAGGCAATTATAGTAATATTGAATGCAACAGTTAAATCTTAGGGGTGATTTTTTGGGGGGTAACGTAGGTTACTATTCCTCTCCTAATTGCTTGTGCAAAATTTCAAGGAAGTAGAAGGTGAACAAAAATGGGATACAGTTTTGCTGTAGCAGAATTTATTGTGCAGTTATTTTGTGTCACAGTTCTGTCTAAGCAAAAGAAGTAATACCAGACTGGGTGTGGGGGGGGGGGGTAGAGGTCATATTTCTATAGTTGGGTATTATGGGGAAGAAATGTATTTGACATTGTTTAGTTATGTTTTTTGGATTGAGATAACCAAGTCAAGAAAATAATAAATGTTTTTATTTAATAAGGGCTTTATGTTACCAATTTCACAAAACAGAGGTTAAAGCAAATAGCACCATAAGGAAGGTTTTGTAAATTTGTATATGGTTAATAAGGGACCAAGGAGGGGAATGCGCATCCAGCAAAAACACTTAGAGGGGCAACAGAGGGTGATGGTGAATAGATCCAGGAAAAGCTAAGTTGGCATAATAGGGGAAATGCTTCTAGAATTAATTGTTATAAGCAGAAGATATATGGGGGGAGTAAGTTAGTTAAATGGAGTAATCATGAGACTGGGGATGTGTGATATAATCTTATAGAATGCTAACATGATGTGTAACAGGAATAAGACAGATGGGATTCTTAATCATGTTAAGAAACTGAAAGCTCATATTGTCATCCTGCAGCAAACACATATGACAACGAAGTACATGTGAAATTAAGGGGACGGGTATAAGGTGGTGGCCAACTACTCCTGGGGGGAAATACGCACAGAAGGGGGATGCATGGCCCCTGGAAATACAAGGTAGAGTGAAGGACAGGATAGGAGGAGTGGTTGTATTAAAGGGGCAAGTAGAGGAAGAAAAGGATTATGATTACTGGGGTTTATATTCCAACAAGGATAAAAAGGAATATGTCAATGAGTTTAATGATGGAAGAGGGTATATTTCAGTAAGGCCTAACTTTGTATGTAGGAGAATGGAATGCAGTAATTAACAGAGATAAAGTAGATAAAGATCTCAGATAACTGAAAATGATACAAGTAGGCAGATATCTGAAGGATTACTTCTACTTAATGGAAATGGTGAATACACAAATATACGTGTGTCAGAGAACAGAAGAAAATAAATATACTTTCTTCTCTCATAGGCATAATAGCTGGGCTAGACTGGGCAAGGGTTTTATTACAAGAAAACATACTGGTATGTTTGATTGCATGAAGGTAGATCCACTTACTTTTTCAGACCATGTGCTGCTAGGTATAAGGCTACTGCTAGTGGAGAGGAAGGACTACTGGAAAGGTACTGGAGAATGCCTATGCTTATGTTACATGGAAAGGAAGATACGGATTGGATTAAAGATTTACTTGATAAGACTTTGGAAGATGTGGATTACAGTGAGGAATAGTAATGGGGCAAGATTAATGAGAGGATTAAGGAGGAAGTAGGTGGAGGGAGAGGATATTAAAGCAAAGGTGGTATCAAAGAGCGTTAAAGGAGGAATTACTACAGATCCAGAAGGAAAAGAGAAAGGGTAATTATACTCTGACAGGCAAAGAAAGAGAAATTATATAAAAATGGGAAGATGA
>NC_056750.1:437769025-437879025 GCF_019279795.1 Protopterus annectens | reverse complement strand
AGACAAGAGGGTGTAGAGTTTTCAAATGTGTATTATGATTATGTTGTAATTTGATTATTGTGGAACTCAGGCATTTGGCTATTGCCAGACATATCATGGCTGAATCATGTGAAGCAAATGTGTAAACAAAATATATATGGAAAGGGGATTGAACATGAGTCACTTGGGGAAAATTACAGCATCAAAGGAAAAAGGTGGATTGAGGAGTGTCTGACTTAAATTTTTATTTACAAGCAGCACCAGGGCCAAATATGATGAGGCTGATAAATTGATGCTTGCTGGAAAAGGATGATATGGCTACTGACACAGGTTGGAGGAAAAAGGGAGAGACTATAATGACACTCATAGGAGTGAGGAACACTCAGTTGATCTTGGACTGGACTAAACAGGGTCAAAAGGTCTTCTTGGATGTATGGATGGATAAGAGTACAGATGACAATTTGGGAGAGAGAGTAATTATAAAAGGAGAGGGGAAGAAGGATCAGAAGAATAGAAATAATTCATGGAGAGGAAAGTAAAAGCAAAACTAGCTAAGATACTGGTCACAGTTAATCATTGTGTTGAGAATTAAAACATGGGAAGAGCTACAAGATGAATGTAACCCAAGAGAGGGGTTAGAATGGGAATACATGTTGATTTTAAATAAATGGAATGGGTAATGGAGTGAGGTAAAAGAAGAACTGGGAATTCCTAGAGTTTTACAAGAAAAAGAGTTGAGAAGAAATGAAGGGCAAAAAACAAGGGGATTACTAAATTTGGATCAGGTGTGAGGATAAGTAAAGTAGGCCAGAAACAGCAAAGTGACCGGGAAAAAAAATCTGAGATTTTAATACTGAGGGGTAGAAGTGTATAGATACTCTCTCTCAGTAGGTATGTTAGTAGAACCTGAAAATGTAGAATTTTTGCCTTGAAATGCCTACGTAAATATTTTACATACCTAGTAAGGTAGCCCCAGTGTTCCCAGGAGTGACAGGAGAATGTTAAAGGTGTGGAGATGAAAGACATACATGGAAACATATTTTTTGGGATTTAAGTGATTGGATGGCTATAAGAAAGGGGTCAGGGATATATTGATGAGCCTAGCTGGATGCATAGTAAACCTATCACCAACTTTGTGGTTGTTCAGCTATGTTAAGCAGTTACCAGAAAGTCACAGAGTAATACATGGGAAATTAATGACAGCAGTAAAGAAAAGTATTACTAGGAAGAGGAAAAGGAGAGAAAAACCTGCAGTCAGCAATGTCATTGAAATCATGAAAAAACTGGAGAAGGACGGGAGAGAAGGGAATTAATAAGCAGAGGAAGATCTGGGCCAAATGGAAGGAGAAGCATGGCATAAAGAAGGAGGTGTGTAAAAACGTTAGTAGACATATGTGGGGGCTGGGAAGAGTGTGTTTGCAGGATGCATGTTGTAGATGGTATCCTAACATATAATAGTACCAAAATATATGAGGTAACAGTTGTATGTTGTTTTTGAACCATATTATCTTAGTTGTTAGCATGCATATACATGGCTTGTTGGGTATCACTCTCTATGAGTGGCGGACTACTTAAGAGGTTATTTAAAACTGGATAATCATATGGGTGAGGGAGATGGAATACAATTGTTCGTTGGAACTATGTATGCGTAAATATATTTTAAACTTTGGTATTAGGCAGAATTAGCTGTATTAAGGAGACAGGATATTTTCAATGGGTACTGAATGGCCACCAGAGTTGTAAATATGGGCGGACCATCTCCATCTCCTGGATATCTCCTGTTAATTCCCTGTCTAACTTTTCTCTGTACTTCTCACTATGACTCGAGTTGCCAGCCCGGCGCCCAACCTTCCACAGAAGGCACACATATGCACGCACTCACACCTAGGGCCAATTTAGAGTGTCCAATCCACCCACAGCATGTCTTTGGAATGTGGGAGGAAACCGGAGCACCCCGAGGAAACCCATGCGACCACAGGGAGGACATGCAGACTCCACACAGAAGGCACCCCAGCCGAGGATCGAACTGGAGAACCTCTTGCTGTGAGGTGGCAACCCCTACTGCTGCACCACCTTGGCCGCCCTACTAAATCCCACCATCTCTAAAGAGATGAAAAAAATAAACTATGCCCACTGTAACTGCTCATCCATCTTTCCTGCACCCACCCTGATCCTAATATTATTTTGCACACGCAGTAATGTACTGTATCAAGCCGAGTCACTAATACATGTTATACCATATGAACAACTAGTTTATAATCCCCAAATTACTTGTTTCATTATTTCTGAGTCCTATGTCTCAATATGATTGCAGTGTTAATAGTGTATCATGTAATATGAAGCTATGGAAAATGTGCTTTCTTGAAGTACGTGCACAAATGTGTTGTCCTCTGAAATATGCGCTCCTTTGAAGTTCTTCTTCTTATAGTGTGTTATGTAATATGCAATGTGTTGTTCTTTGAAATATGTTTTGCAAAACTACAGTCAAGTACTACGAAATGTTTAATTTATAGGTACACTTTATTAAAACAGCTTTGAAATATGTGTTTGATTTTAATGTTTGTATGAAGCATTTGTCTGAGGTATCATTGGAGGTAGGCTAAGACAAACTAGAATTTCCTGCTGAACACACTAAAACAAATAAGTCAGATGACAATGATATATTAAGAGCAGGCATAAAATGCCTGAATACTAGGGGCTCTGAGAACATCAGTTCCCAAGACATCCCGAGTTACTCCTGCTTTTAACTTTTACCACAAACAATTTGCCCATGAGTATTTTGTCCTGATGCAGAAGCTTAAGAAGTCTGTGATGGCCATTGTTGATATGATACCCCAACACAATGCACATAAATGTGAAAAAGGAGCTTGATGCCAATGCTGATGCCTTGTACTTCAGGGCATACCTCTCAACCATACAGAATTCCTCGCTAAATGCCAGTTTTGAGGGCAAAATATTGGGGTGCCATGAATTCCCGAGTGGCCACTTTAATTTCCAAAATTCCTGGGGTTCTTTTTGAAGTTTATTTTAGGAAGAATGTGTTCACGAGGCAGACAGTCTGTCATTCAGTTGCCGAGCAGAGCCATTCGTTACTACTTAATTTTTAACTTTACCGCTCCACAGGTTTAAGTCTTCTCAGGCAGCATGCATTGGCTCCTCCATGTAAGGCAAAAGAAAAAAACAAGACTGTGAGCTAGTGGAGAGGGGACAGAGGGGCAGTCTGCTGGGCAGCACTTTGGACTGTTTACTGGTACTTGTCTTATCTGCTGTTTTCTCGCTGCATTTCAAAGTAGTGGGTGTGCTGATTTTCCATTGCATTTTTTCTTAGAGATAAGTGTACTATTCATTGCATTTTTTCTTATTGACAAGTGTGCTATTCATTGCATTTTGTGTACTATTAGTAGCTACCGTACGAGTCCTATGTGCTATTAAAGACTGCTATTTTCTCACTGCATCTGGACTGATCCACTGTTTAACACAAAGACAAGTGGTGACACTGAATTTTCCTATGAATGTATATTGGGAGAGTGTGCATATTAGTTTTGGGATTGCTGCTTAACACAGCATTTCTTTCTGCATTAAAGTGTGTTATTGTTATTTGTGTGTGTGTGTGTGTGTGTGCGCGCGCAAGCGTGTGCGCGTGTGCGTGCATGTGTGCGTGTGCGTGCATGTGTGCGTGTGTGTGTGTGTGTGTGTGTGTGTGTGTATAAAATGCCCCATTTAGGTATAACTGGTGGTTAGAGTTACTCAGACTCAAACCCTGTACCTTAGGTACAAGAAGCAGGAGCCTAAATTCTCTACCCATACCACCACTTGTGATTCAAGGAGTTAAGTCTTTTCACAGAATGTCTGGAATGGTTGGCTCATACTTTTGGTCTGTTCCTCTTAAAAGTTGTGGTTTTCTGGCCAACCAGTGAGAACTGAATTCACTAAATAATGATAGCCATCTAAGTTTCAGTCTTCTTATCTTTCAGGAAACACATGGTAACACAAACATTTTATTCTAGCAACTTTCTAAGATTATAAAAGCAATGTTTAAAATGTGTCCCTGGTTTTGGGCCTTTGTCCCCCCCCCAATACATTTTGTCTTTTCCAGATTTCTTGTGCTGCATAATTTTTCAGGGGGAGAGAAGTTCAGTGCTGCTTATGCCAAGTCTGTTTGTGTTGTTAGTACCACAACAGGTAGTATACTTCCTTTTGATGCAGAAGGCTGTGTGTTCTACTCCAACAGTATGCAGATGGATTGCTGATATTCTGCTATGTTATACTTTTAAAGTGGGTGGATGATGCAGTCCTGAGAATGTTCTCTTTGCCAGAAATAGTGTAGTATATTATTTGCCATGTGGAGCTTTTCTTCCTGGGCCTCCACTACAAAGGGGTTTTCACACACCACTGGATAATTCCAGTTAACAAATCCAAAATAAATAAATAAATAAATATACTAGTGAAAAAAAATATCATCCCCCCACTCCAATAATCTCAAATCACATACCCGCACCTATACCCCCAACAAATATCCCAATAATAAGTTCTCATGGTTTTATCCAAGGCCAGGAAAACTACATCTATTGGGCCAGATAACATCAGGTTGCCTACTAATCTACCTGAAACATAACATATAATTCCCTACATAAGCTAACAAATATTAGCTTTGCAACAGGCTACATGCTGGATGAATGGAGGACATCAACAGCCACTCCCTTGCACAAACAAAGAGCTTCAACAAATCCAGTTAATTATAGACCTATAACCCTGACCAGTCTCATCTGTAAGGCTATGAAAAGGATCATTGTAGGATTATTACAGACTCTCAACCCAACCCATTTCTGATTCCTCAGAGGCAGGTCCTGCCTATTTAACCTGTTCAACTTCTTTGAAACAGTTACTTAAGTAATGATGAGAGAAGAAAAAAGCAAGCACACTGCATATCTAGACCTCTCCAAGGTATTTAAACACCATCCCACACTCAAGTATTATAGATAAACTCTCCCAGCTAAATGTAAATCCCTGTGTAACTCATTGGATAGCAAACTGGCTCACAAATAGACCCAGGAAGTTAGGGCGGACGCCTGTCACTAGTGCTGTAGCCCAGGGTTCGGTCCGTAGGTCACTCTTCTTTGTCATTACTTCTCAATGGTGAAAGCTAATGTTAGGAGTTTGTGGCTGACCACGTTTACACATGACTGCAAACTTGTCATTATAAACTCCCCACAGGACTGCAAACTTGTCATTACAAACTCCCCACAAGACACCAATATCCTCCAAAATGGGCTATTCTAAGCAGATAGCATGCATCAAAACCACTGACTAAAACTGAATGCCAAGAAGTGTATAATTATATCCTTTGGGAAGCATGACTCTGCTTGTAATTACAACACTGACAACATACACCGAAAAATGTTCCCATTGCTAGGGATCTGGGGAGATAATATCGACAATGAACTGTTGTTGATCACCATGTATCCACTGTTGAAAGGATGTCCTTATAATTACACAGTTTATATGTGAGAGTATTGTGTTCTAGTCCAAGGATGTAATCATTCCATTGTACAGGGAATTCATTAGGCTGATCACTGAGTATAATGCTCACTTTGGTATGTACCTGTCCAAACATTTGTCATGACTGAAATGACCTCAGTACTCTCTCAGTATATAAAAAAAAAATACTAATAATAATCAAAGGTACAATCAGCGTCAAATACAGCACAAGGCAATCTTGGTAGCTTTCTATGGCACAGTGTGGGCTGGCCATAAAAATAAGCAAAAAAATACCTGCCTCTCATTATACCATCCAGAGAATGCGAGATTCAAGTTATTCTTTCTACATCAGCATGTACTTCTTTTTAGCACACATGCACATGCATATTTTTTTTTGCATGCACACTTCTAAAGAATCATCCCATCCAGAATGAATGCATAGAAGCATACCTACACTCCTTGAATTAAGCTGGAGAACTGAAGTGCTTTATTAACAGAATTCGCACATTTCAGTTTCAGCAAGCCAAACCCAGAAGCACAGCTGTATTGCACTCCTTGAAATAAGTAGATGTAACTCGCAAGATCATTTTAGCAGGAGAGATTTAATTTTGCTGGGCAAAACAGAAATTCTGCAGGTGTGTGTATGTGTCCTCCCCTCCAGAATGATTACATTCTGCTGTATTTTATGAATATATATATATATATATATATATATATATATATATATATTACAGATTATTTACATATTAATACTATTTATAAATATTTACATCTTCATACATTTACTTTACATTTTCAAGCATTTCTCCCCCACTCTTTTACCCACAACCAAAACCAAATCTTTTCCAATATTTTTGCCAATATCAATCTCCCATTATATGTAATTTCATTGAATCTTTCATTCCATATTGTCCGGGCAATATAACAATTTATTCTGTCCATCTTCTTTACTTCTTCTTGTCCTTGTATTCCATAACAACCATATTCTATTATGTTAATATTTAACTGTTCATGTTTTAAATAATTTTTAACCATATCATGTTTACATATTTCTATTCATGACTTCTTAATTCTGTCACATTTCAAAAAACATGTTCAGTAGTTTCTAGTTCTCCACACTTATTACATATTCTGTCTTGTTTTCTCTTATACTGGATATTAGCTTTTACAGGCAGTTTGCATATGGATAATCTCCACAAAAAATCATTACATTCATTTAGTTTTTGTAATTTTTATATCTCCTTAATATAACTTTTTTCTTATTCATTTCAAGATCTTTCCATGGGTCAACAAAATAAAAGTTTTCATTACATTAATAACACCATTCCTTCCTGTTCTTTTCTATTACATTCTTTTTTATTTTCCAATATACATTTTATTCTGATATTGGGGGTGTCAATATTAACTAGTTAACTCTCACTAATCCAAACTCTAATACTCATATTAATTTATATGGCTTTACACAGCTAATCTCCCAATCTACCCATACAAACAACTCTCACACATTTAGTAATCTTATTGACTGGGTACTTGTATCTAATCCTTAAAAATATCATAACCCTGAAACCGTACCAAACACCCTGAACAATCACTGCCCTATAAAAGTGCTTAGGTTCACTCCCCACTTCTCAAAACCTCCTAAATTTATCACTTGTCGTAAACTCTAACTTCCATCCAGAAACCTTTAATGCCCTCCTCTCTAAAGTAAACTGGAAATTCCTTACCCAACTCTCACTAGAAGAAGCAGTCCTAGCTTTCAACTCCATCTTCCTTAGCATCTTAGACTCATTTGCTCCCCCTCGCAAAGTCCGAATTAAGTCCACCGTATCTCCATGGCTTTCAAAAGCCACTCGTACCCATTATGATAACTAGAGAAAAACTATGGAAAACATGGTCACAAACTAAGCTCTCTGCAGACTTACAAAAATATAAAGAACTCAGAAATCTGACAAAAAACACATAAACAAAGATAAAAAGGACTTCTATAACAAACCTCCCACAGCCTTAAAATCTAATCCTAAGCCCAGTAATCTTACCTCCCCCAATCCTTGCCCAGACAAGACATCTGAAGAAACTGCCACTATCTTCAATACCTATTTTATCGATTCAATATCTAAGCTACTGAACCTAACCCAAACTCCACTACTACTAACATCTCCAACTTTTCTGAACCTACTCCTAATACTATCTCCTCAAATATCTTCTTCCTCAAACCTGTACCTACTAGCTACATCAAAACTCTACTCTCCAAATTAAAACTATGCTCAGCATCAGCTGAAAATATTTCTTCCACTTTTCTTCTACTAGCAGTTGACTCTCTTGCTCTCCCTGTATCTATCCTAATTAATCGCTCTGTCTCTGAATCTAAAGTCCCTTCCATCTGGAAACAATGCTACACTCTACCTATACACAAAGGAGGTAACTCCTCTGATATCTCCAACTTTAGACCTATCGCTATCCTCTCCCCTCTCTCTAAAGTACTAGAAAAATGTATTCATAAATAAGTTATGCATATCTAATACAGGAAAATCTGCTTACACCCACTCAACATGGCTTCAGACCCAAACATAGCACCACTACTGCTCTAGTATCCTTCCTCAACACAGTCTCTATAGCCATGGATGACCATGAACCTATTTCTTGCCTATTCTTGGACCTCTCAAAAGCTTTTAACACTGTCTCACACTCTCTTCTGCTGCACAAACTGCATAACCTCAACTTCTCCTCTCATACTGTTGCATGATTCTCCAGCTACCTCACTGATAGAGCTTAATCAGTGGGATGGCACTCTGCACTCTCCCCTCCTCTTCCTGTCAAAATGGGTGTACCTCAAGGGTCTATTTTAATATCTTTACTAATCAGCTCTATACCTCCTGTCCTCAGTCATCTTTAGTGCAATACGTAGATGGCTCTACAGTCATCACCACAGCCAACTCTCCCTCTAAGCTCTTCTCAGCTACTCAGGCATCTTTTAACTTAGTTGAAACATGGCTCTCCAGCAACCAGCTCATCCTTAACCCTAAAAAAAACAAAGCTGTTACTCTTCCTGCCTAAAAAGCTCATAAATATTAAACCATCCTTCTCCATACAGTCCCTTAATAACACTCCCATTCGGGTAGAATCCAGTACTAAGCTCTTAGGAGTGATCATCAATGATCAGCTTAAATTTGACTTGCATGTTAATAACTGTATCAAAAAGACACATTCAAAACTAGGGCTCCTTTACCGTAACAAGAAATTCCTTACCTCTGAAACCAAGATTACTCTCTCTCTTACCTACCTTCTGCCCAGTCTAATGTATATCTCTAATTCTGCCAAATCTTAACTCAACACTCCTGACCAAACCCGAATCTACCTACAAAAAGGTAGCTAGATTTGCTGCCCAACAAACCAACAAATCCCATCACTGTCTCTCTCTAAAACAGCTAAACTGGCTTGAATTATCCCACCAGCTTCTTCTCTCTCAGCTCCAGATCATCCATTCTACCCTATACCAGCCTTCCTACTGTCCAGCACTATCCCCTCTCATCTCCCATTATTCTCCCTCCAGAACTCTCCAAAGCCCTAACCAAGACCTACTATAAATCTACAAACCCAAGTCTAAATTTGGGCAAAACATGTACAGCTATCACCCCACTATTGCCTGGAATAGGCTCCCACTAGAAATCAGGACCCTTACACATCCAAAAAATTTAAGACGGCCACCAAAGAGCACTTTAAAAGACACTGGTCCTGCCACTGCACTCTCCCTCCTTAAGATCCCCTACTTCTCTTACCTTAATCTACTTTCTGCCCTTAACTCACTCTTCTCACTAACTCTCTCTAATCTTCCTTGACTACTCTTTCTACTGTCTTCTAAAATCTATTAAGCAAATTGCCTCAGAGAAACATTCTAGTGTAATTGTCTTCTCTTCATGCAACTACATCATGATAAAACTGGGTTTTTTAATCACTTACCCCAAAAACTATACTCATCTTAATGACATATTTCTTTTTATACAGCTTGAAATAGTTATGCTATACTCCTGATTATTGACACTGTATAACATTGTATTGCTATTTAATGCCTTGTAATAATCCTGTAACATTGCTGTTTAATGCTAATTTATAATGAAAATTATATAATATGTTGGAGCTTTTGTCCCCGGGCTTCCGCTGAAAAAGGGCTCTTCAGCTCAGTTGGACAATCCCGGTCAACAAATGTAAAATAAAAAATAAGTAAATAAATGTTCTTTTACTTTATCATTAATACTTTTACATTTCTTCTTAACTTCCATTCCTTCCCATACATCTTTATATTTATAATATATTATTTCTATCAATTTTTTTTTTCTTTATACTATTTTATAATAATTTATATAAACTTAAAGATGCTGCATGTGTAATAGGATTCATTAAACCTAGGCCCCCTTGATCTTCCTTCATATACAATGTTCCTTTTTAACTGGGTTCAGTCTAGTAAAGTAAAGTAATGTCTTTTGGATCACCGGTCCACTTATGATTGGCAGGGGATTTTTACAGTGTCAAGTTGCCAGCCTGGCACCCAACCTTCAAAGAAGGCATACACAGTCATGCATGCACCTACCTGCATGTCTTTAAAGTTCACTCAAACACAGGGAGGACATGCAGACTCTGCACAGAAGGTGCTCCAGTCAAGAATCAAACCGGAGAGCCTCTTGCTGTGAGGCAACAATGCTAACTGCTGCACCACCACAACACTAACTGGATTCAGTCTAGAATCAACAGTATGATATTAGTTAAAATAGTGTATGTGGCAAATATTTATATGATACCTGTAAAATATGAAAAAGAACTAATGACTTTAATTTTTTATCATTTAACTGGGTTCAGTCTAGAACTCCAAATAAATGAAAAAATTAAAGTCATTAGTTCTTTTTCATATTTTACAGGTATCATATAAATATTTGTCACATACACTATTTTACCTAATATCATAAGGTTGATTAAATATGCCTTCTTTCTGTATGAAAACCTATATGTTTTCCAAAACATAAACATGTCCTTTACTTCTTTCATCAGTTTCACCCATTGTTCCTGTTTATATTCATTTTCCCAAATTTTACTTCTAACATCTATATTTACTTGTCATTATATTCAACACCTCATATTTCCCCATTAAAACTAAATCCTTTACTTTTTTCTTTATTTATATTTAGTCCAATTTTCCCAAACATTACACCTAACTTTAAGATTAGTCTTTCCATACACAGAATATTCTTTGTAATTACTACAATATCATCTACATATGTGTACATTATTGGCATTTGTCCTTCTTTTACCAAGTTATAACCTCCATTTTTGACATTTTGTTCATTTCAATCACTATTATATTCATAGCCAATGAAAAAATTAAACTACTTGCTGGACACCCCAGTCTTATTCCACTTTCTATTTTTATTTCTTCCCCTATGCATCTATTCACATTTAGCTTTACATAATTTTCTCATACACCAATTTAATTACTCTTAAATCTTTTCTACTTATATTGTACGCTTGTAAGATCTCCCATAATGATTCATGTCGCAGGTTATCATAGGCTTTACTTATGTCTCCTATCAATTACCTCTCTTATTATCCACAATAATTCTTGATTACGCTTTCCTTTTCTCCCAAATATATTTTGATCATATACTTTCTCCATTTTACATTGTAATCTTTTGGCAATTATTCTCAAAAATATTTTTGTAATCTGTGTTATTCAATGTTATCGGCATCCAGATTTCTTATTCATCTCTATTCCCTTTTTTAATATAACCTTATTACCCCAGTACAAATTTCTTTATATTTAATCTGTGTCTGTAGCCATTCATTCATCACCTCAATAAATATTACTTTTTGCCAATCCTACATTTCTTTATAAATGTTATATTCAATTCCATGTATTCCTGTTGCAGAGTTCATGTCTATATCTTTCATAATTTCATTCAGTTCATTTATATTTATTTTTTCTAAATATTCATTATCTTTTTTGTTTAATTTCTCTCTATCATAAACTTTTCCTATGTTCACTTCTTTTGTAACAAATTTAATACATATTATTTAACAATTTCATATATTCCTTCTTGGTTTTTGATTAATTTACCTTCCTTATCTTTTAATTCTCTTATCTTTCCTTCTTTCATTATCTTACACAAGGTGCTACCTCTTCTTTTTTTCATTGTAACAAATACTTTTGTTTATATAACAAATTATGAATCTTAATCTGATTCATTTTATATATTTTATTTTCCTTCTCATATATTTTTTCTTTATCTAATACATCTTTGAATATTTCTTGACTTAACACTTTATATTTGTCTTTTACTTTCTTTCATTATCTATGCATGCTAAAAATACTTTTTTGCATTTTTCTTTAAAATGCACCTGCCATACCATCCAATTTTGATAGAACTCTTTCATACTTATATGCTGTTTCCATAGTGCAAGTCCTTTTCTTTCTACTAAATCTAACTCTTTTTCATTAATTATTTTAATTCCTTTTCCTATCTTAATATATTCTTCATTTTCGTGTATTTTAATCCAAATTGCTATATGGTCAGAAAACCCATTATACTTAAGTCCTTTTTATTTAACTTTTAAACTTTCTGAAATTAAAAATAATCTATGTCAGTTTTAATCTCATTTCTCTTATATGTCCAATGTTTATTTTCCCATAACTTTAACTTACCAGTCCTCATAATTTCAATAACCATTTTAACATCACAATTATTATTTTTTCTCTTAGGTTACAATTAAAATCCCCTGATATTATTATATTCATATTTACACATACATAATTAAGTATACTTTTAAACATAGTCTCTCTCTGTTTTTTGGCAACATATGTGTATAAAGCTACAATTCTATATACATATTTTTTCCATCTTATGTCTAACACTGTTATTTTATCTATTTCAATTATTATAACATCTAATATCTTAATATCTTTTCATAGGTTCATAGGTGTGTACTAGGTTTATGGCTCTGGGGCCTTTACAAGCCTAGCCATAGGATTACCATGGAATAGTGCCACACGACCTTAGTTCCCAGTGCATCTGTCGAGTAGAGCCACTGGTGTTATCCCTGGGGTGAATTTTCTGTTTCCCATTCACTCATCAAGATTTCTCTTGAAGAGGGTCAGCGAGGTGCTCTGCTTGACATGTATGGGAAGTCTGTTCCATAGCATGGGCAGTCTCTGGATTATGAACCTGTCCCTCCAGCATGTTCTGTTAATTGTGGTAATGAGGCTGAGTTCTCTGGAGTGTGTGGTGTGGAGGGATTGGGATTTCTTTAGATGTAGCAATTCTAACAGAGCTGGGTCAGATATGGCTTTGTAAGTCAAGCAGAGATTGCCTCTAAGTAGGCGATATGAGACAGAGAATAGCTGGAGTTTTTTGAGTCTGTCCATATAGGACAAGTGTTTAAGGTCTGGGATCCTCTTTGTGAGGTACTTTTGCAGCCTCTCTAGTTGTTGCAGGTGTCTAGTGAGGTACATGCCAAATGGGGCATTGTACTCGAAGATTGGCCTAATGAGGGAAGAGTAGAGGGAGACAATGACCTCTTTTTTTCCTGGATGCAAAACCCTTAGTAATGAGATGTGCAACACAGAAGGACTTTCTGACCACAGTGGCAATGTTGTGATGAAAAGCGAGGTTGCTGTCGACCTGTGTTCCCAGATCTCTTATAACATCTTCTGTGTTCAGTGGACTACCATCAATGTGGTAATTAATAGAAACTGTGTTTTTCACAAAGGGGATGATGATACATTTTTTTGGCATTGAGCTTAAGGCCATGGTTCTGACACCAGTCGTTGGTCACAGTGAGGCCATTCTGTAGGATGTCAACATCACTTCGGGAGTTAATAATAGCTCCCAACTTGCAACCATCTTTGAACTTTGTCAGAGTCCCTTTATGTTGGCCTGGACTTCAGAGAAGTAGATACCAAACAGGAGAGGACCCAGGACCGAACCTTGTGGGACTCCACTCATGAGTAATTGGCAGTCTGACTTGGAGTCAGCTACTTTCACACTGTGGCTTCTATCTGTGAGCCACCTAATGATTTAGGGGTTGATGCCAAGCTTAGTGAGTTTTTCTATGATTCCTGAGTGGGGAATGGTATCAGAAGCCCTGGCAAGATCAAGGTAGGCTGCATGAACCACCTCACCGTCATCCACAGCTCTGATGACTGACTCAAAGAAGTCAACCAACTTGAGCAGGCATGATCTACCCTTCACAAAACCAAACTATGTGGGATCCAGAGTTTGGAGATTCCCTATATCCTTGTTTATTAGGTCCATGATGATGCATTCCATAGCTTTGCATATCAGACTCGTCAGGCTAATGGGGTGATAGTTCCCAGGGTCTGTAGTCGCTCCTTCTTTGTGGAGAGGGATAACTGTAGCAGTCCACCATTCAGCAGGGACAAAGCCTGTGATGAGGCTGTGATTGAACAGAGCATGAAGGTGAGGTGCCAGTTCACTCTGTAGTTCATGTAGAACACAACCAGGGATTTGACATAATATACATATGCCAGAACATATTTCTTTACCTATATTCCAAACATTACCATTCCAGAGTTTTTCTGTTTGTGTTCTTTCTTCTTTAGTTAATAGTCTTATGTCCTCTAATATTATTACTTCAGCATCCATTCCAGCACACCATTGTAATATACTAATTCTTCTCTTAGTGTGGCATTCAGACTCTTCTTCACTTGTCCTTTTTATCTTTTTCGTTACCTTTATGTATGACCTCTACATTAATTTCATTTTGCTGAACTTGTTTCTTGTCACAAATTCTTCTAGCCTTTTCTTCTGTATAAATTAATTTTCACCTTCTTGTGTGTCTATTTCACATACTGACCATGAATGACCAGTATTACCACATTTCTTGCATTTTAAGTCAATCTTTTGTTTGCATTATGTCCTGTATTACCACACAAATAACAGCTTTTCTTATCACATTCATTAATCAAATGATCATCTTTTCCACAAAAATAACAAGTCTTCGGTTATCCTCTGTATCTCACAAAACCCTTATTACCAGGAACATTAATAATACATTATATCACTCCATGATACTGCTGCATTAATTTTCAGCTCACTCTGGTTAATCTGCTCCAAATCATCATCCAACAACCCACCGGACTGAAGGGTTGAAATAATACATCCATCCTACTTCTCTGTTTCTCCCTCAAACAACCTTTTTTGAAAAAAATTCTTCCAAATTGGGCTCCACCTCCTCCTGTATATTTACCTGCTCCCTTCCACTTTCCACCATCACTATGTTTACTTTCTCACTTGGCAGAGATTCTGCTAGCTCCCTACTGGTTTCAGCAATAACAACAACATTAGCTCTATCTGTGCCCTGGGTTACATCCTCAATGGTTCAGCTGTCTCTCTCGGCTGCCTTACTGCCTGGAACAGAGACAAACTGGATGTGCCACCTTCAATTTTGTCCCCCTATGCCTATGAGTTGGGGATGTTTCCTGATGCCCTGGCCAAATTTTCCCTAGCTATAAAAATACCACACTGGATCTCCTCTGGAGACAGACCTCTAGTCCTGTGTGCCTAACATGGTTAACAAAGAATAAATAAATATAATGCTTTCCATCAATAGTCCATTAGCCTTTTAACAGGTTTCCCATTGTCCCCCCAAATAATATAGTAGTTTTGCAACTATTGTAATTTTAACTATGATAGTCCAGTGGCCTATAGACTGGACAGTACATCGCCATCTTTGGGGATTTTTTTTTTATTAGCTCCTCATCTTAACTCCAATTCTTGATCATAACAGAACTGCAGCAAGCATGAAGTCTGTCAACAAAGCACACATTTTAGCTTTTGAAGAAACTGATTTTTTGATGTGCTTTATTATATGACGCTATTCAGATGTTTTGTAGATCATGGCATGTTTATCTGGAAGTAGATATTATTGACAGACCATTGACACACTTTTAAATTTGGAATTTAACTTGAATGGTGTGATGCAAATGAAAGATGAAGCCTGTAATAACATTTTCCATGGATATATTTATCACCTAGATATATTAATAAGGAATATTTCTGGGGCCATATGGTTTGAGTACATATTTAATGCAACAGCAAACTGGGCAGTTTAATATATGTGTAACATATAAGTGTTTGCATTGCAGAATATGTCTTAATATTAATGTTTCTAATACCTTTGCTTTTTCTGATAATGGCAATGTGTATTATAATTATAATTATGGTAACTGCAGTATTAAAAACATGGTATATGTGGCAGAAAAACTGATGGGATGTTCACTTTTAAAATACTCAAGGCCAAAGAAATATATGAAACAATAATATATGAACTATTTATTAAAGCATACCTTGGAATCTGACCATGTAGCAAACATTTTGTTTTAAATCTTAGAAGATGTTAGAGAAATCCCTTTTGGGCGGGTGACTTTTCTGTGAGCACCAAATCTCCATTACAACCCACTCAGGTAGTTTAGCCAGTATAATAAAAGTTATCTGCAAATAAACTGATTGCAGCACACATTCAAGTCTTCAAGTCAATCTCCCAATTCCCTAAGAAGCTGTCTACTGCAGCCTCCTGAGGTACCACTTGCAACCTAAACAGAAGAGGTGACAAAAACACACTCTTTAGAAAGAACATCTTGCTCAATGCTTACCCAAAGACTCATGAAGTGGCTGACTAGTCTATAAAGAACTTGATGTTGACCCCACAGAAGCATTAATAATGTGTTGGAAAATACTTAGCCCCTAAAACTATGAAAAGTAATGCCAAGGAAAGGTCCATAGGAGATACAGATCAGAGAAAACTGCTTGTAGCTTTATTTTTCACATACAATCTCTTTTTTAACCTAATCCCCAACTTCTCAGTTTGGCATTAAGAAAATCTGTAAACGTTTCTCCACAGTACTTGAACTATTGTCTCAGAAGCACAAAGAGCTTCCCAAAATATTTTTCCTGAACTATTTTTGCCTGTAATGCAGGCAGGTACATGGACAATGGTAAAAGCTTCCAAGAGACTTAGACAACAAGCCATACGTCTACTGTAGATACAGTGGTACTTCAGGGACCCTCCAAGCAGACATTACTATGAAGGCAATCTCCTAAGGACAGCATTGCTTATTGAACTCTTGCTATATAGACATTTTGTATCTCCAGAAAGGAGTTGCAGTTTTCTGAGTAGAGAGTAAAAAACACTATATCATAATCTGTAAGCACAAATATATCAGAAGAACTAAGGGCACCACTGAATCTTTAAGTAAACATGCTCAAGTATGCAGACCTTTAAGAGATTTTGATTTGTTTTAATTGAAAATGTGTCATCTTCAGTTTTGGGTGAATATAACTGGATATAGGATGTTACCTTGGTAATCAAGGTTAAATGCTACACAAAGACCAGAGCTTAATGAAAATGTCTACATTATATGACTTTTAAAAATTCATGTAGCAAAATTGTAATATAAATCAGCTTTTATTTATATTATTCATTTTATTAGTTTTTCATTATATTTCTTTATAAATAATGTTTTGTTTAAAATTTTAGATTAGTTATGTGATTTAGTTTTGCTATAAATTTAGTTTTTGATTATGTTGATGAATTCTCATTGACTGAATGGATGAAACCAGTTAACCATTTTAATAAACATTGTGGATGACATTGGTAAATGTTTATTTCTTTATGTTAATAGTTATTTTTTTAATTTTTCCAATTTCTAGATCAACCAGGCTTTTTGGTGGTCCAGTATTAGATTGTTTGAAATTCCTGAAAGCATTGCCTGATAAGGAAACCTGACATATCTCTGCAGAATACATTCTACTGCAGACTGAATAATCTTATATTATTAATTCATGATCTCTTTTCCAGGTTCTCAATCCACTGCAATAGGATGGCATTTTGATAGTTGAGAATATTCAACTCATGTTCTGCTTCTGAAACTCTAACACCCATTTTAGAAAGGCTGTATTTCAGTGCCCAAAATTGTAATGAGAGTTTCAGCCATCATGGCTTTTAAATTTGTAAATTACTCATCACTGTACTTTTATTTATTTTTTCCTATTATTGTCTCAAAGTGACCAGCCCCATCTCTGAATTTTAAGCTCAACATATTCTTGAATAATCCTTCTGGGTCCACTTTTCAGGTTAGTTCTAAAATTCTCCATTGTGTAGCTTTAAATCTCATCTGCAAACAGTTTCAGACATGCCTAGAATTAATCTTAGGAATAACTTCTTTATATTATCACTTTTTACCTCAACATGTAACAAGTCACTAGAAACTGAGCAAGCAACTTTGCATAGTGGGTTAATGGAAAAATATTATTTTATTTAGGATAGGTTTTTACCCATAGTACTCATCAGCCTTCTAAGAGGAGCATGTTCAGAAGTCCTCACTTTAGGTGAATCTTAACTGAAAAGAACTGAACACAAGGTCTAATATCTTATACTGCATATGATATTTTACTGATAAAAGTGAAATAGATGACCTCCACATCAGCAGATAATGAAACTGGGAGTATAGAGAAGGGATACTGATTGAAATAAGGACAAAGTTGATTTACGTTTTGTGCTGAGTAAGGTATTGCCTAATTGGTTAAAGGTTGTTGTAGGTTAGAGTTATCATGAGTAGTTTGTCTGCTTTTATTTTGCACCTGGAAGCTCATTTAGAATAAACATTTGTTAGAAACCTAGATATAGCAATACCTGGGCCTGCGATCAAAGTAATTTTGGAATTTCCAGTTTGCCAGATAACTGATGCAAAGTTTACAGATTGCAAGGATATTTTAGTTAAATAACTGCTTTAAAGTAAGTTCATACTGATGCTAATTATTTAATGTATGTCTTTGGATATCACTAACTGCACCCTGAATGTATGCCTGCTCTTTTGAACCTAATGTTTTAAAGTTTAATAACTGACTATGCATGACTTACAGGTGAATTAAATTCATCTTTAATGTAAATCAGAGTTTTAAAGTAAATTACCGAAAGCATTTTCACTTAAAAGTTAATTATTCATGTATATGACTGTATTTCATTAATTGGATTGTGGACAATGTGATGGGGTCTCTTAAATGGTTTTGGTTACCTTTCCTTGGGTCTGCAAGCTACAGGCATTCTAAATGAAATAAATAATATTTTAGTTAAATAAGTATTTTGAGCAACTACTATCTGGTTTGAATTTTAAATTATTTTAAATATATGAATCCAGTTTCTCTTTTGGAGGCTTGCCTATCTGCTCAGACCTTTGTTGACATTTTTTTAGGAATGAGAAAATAAAAAAGAGCTATTTTCATTAATAATTATTACAAAATTAAGCTTTCTAGGAATGTGGAGGGGTCTGCACCATTTTCTAGTCTATATTGGAATGAATGCACCTTTTAGTTAAATGTGTTAATATAAAATCATACTATATTCAGTTAGAAGTAATTTAGTCAGAATCTGCCTTCAGATTGCACTAACTGGACCACAGATTACATTGCTGTTCTTCATAAAATTGGAGTTTTAACTGCTGATTACTTTGCAAGGACTGTAGGTAGATTAAGGACTGTTTAAATTAATGCTACTATACAACTTTTAATCATTTTCAGTATATATGATTGCATTTCTTTAATAGGTGCCTTGACATCATCCTAGGGCCTTTTTTTCATGGTAGTATGGAATTGTAAAGACTGCACATAATATTTGCTAGTGTTCCAAAATTCATTCTGTATTAAATAAAAAAATGGTTCAGTAAAATGTCTGTTCCCAAAGTAATTTCAGCATGAGATTCTTTTCATTCAAAATGAAGCACTTTGTGTAATAAGACTGGTTGAATTTTACTATCTGGGGTTTGGCCCATTGTTCAGGCCTTTGCTGGCAAATCTTTAGGCTAATCTATCCTAAAGAACTTAGTTTCACAGAATCTGCCATTAACTTTAAAATATTTCAAATTAGTTTTAATAGAAGCAATAGTTTGGGACATAGTTCTAGATTGCAGTTCAGTTTTAATGAACGTGGCCTAAGTTAAAACAAGTAAAGAAAGAAAAAAAAACTGAAGACTGCAAGCCAAACAGAAGACAGCCTATTTGGCTTACCTTGTGACAGATCACCATTAATGGGTCTGTTGGGCACCTTACTCTTAAGTATTTGACGATCACACCTGAATAGTGTCACATCAAAAAATCTTCATATCAAAAAAAAAAAAATTGCAGGGGCTAAGCCCCCATGACCCTCACACCCCTACTGATTATGAACTCCAACTTCAAGATTGCACAATACCGGGAAAAGGGCATATTCCCCACCCTCGGTAATTTAGTGATCCTGCATAATTGTTGATCAGTTGCTAATATAGGCTAATCATGATCACCTGCCATAATAGAGGAGGAGATAGGTGCAAGCTGTGCTAGGACTCAAAACATCTTATTATATCACAACAATGCAATACAACATGGAAAAACAAAGAGAAAGTAACTCACTGTTTACTTTACCAGGTCTCCTCCTTCCCCCTGACCTGACCTCTGCTAAAATGCAGCTTATACCAAAAATATAAAATGTTAGGCTTGAAAGGGTAGCATAACAAGAAATCCTAGCGAGAATAGACAGGAATATCGCTCTTCTAAACTTAGAAGGTTACTAGGATAACATGGTATGTACCAAAATGCATTTTCTAAAGGATATAAAGACTAAAACTGTAATGTATGGCATTATTTACTAATTTCATTCATCATATCACCCCAGTGATTTGCCAGAAAACCAAAAAGTTTATGAGGAACAGACCAAAATTTTGAGGCAAAAATCTGGACAGTTGAGAGGTATGGCTCATAACAAGGCAGGCAAACTCATGTCACTGCAGTCAATAAATGTTGATAAATTACTTTCTGTGTTTCTAAGGTGACACTTCATGTAGCTAATAATGTCAAGTCAGAGTAAGCCTTGAAGCCTCTTGCAAAAGAGGTGAGAAATGGTAGGAAATGGGCTCAAAATAGTACACCAGACCCAGAGAATGATAACAGGAACTGACAGGGTAAAAAGAAGACAAGACTCGGTCAAAAAGGATATCAGCTGTGCAACTTGGTTAAGAAATAGTACCTCCAAAGGTGAGCATTTAGGGATACGAGTCAGGAGGGTAAACATCTGAAATGTTGGGACCTGCTACAGTGAGTCCTGAAATAGAGACCGAATGGCTGAAAGATCTGACTTACATATATTAAGTTTGGGATGCCATTTCTTGGAAATATTCCCTTTTCTGTGAGGTATGTAGATTTTGGAGTTGGTATATATTAGTTGTGAGTTGTGGGAGGCTTATGCCACAAATGGTAGGTGCAGGGGGGCTTGTCCCCTCCCTGCAGAAAGCAATTTTAAGGAGAAGAGAGACTTTTGAGACTCTTGTCTTATCCTGTGTTTTTGGTCTTTTTTTCACGGCTTTTCAACACTTGGCATTTTGAGTGCTGAAGCCAGTTAGGAGTCTGGTGCAGTTGACTGTTTAGGCCCATCTTTTTCATAATTCTTTCAGATGGATAGATTTAGTTTATTTTAGAAAACTTTACTGGTACCAACTGAGGCATTTGTAAATGAGCATGTTTTTCAAGGGCAAGTGTCCAGGGCATTACAGAAATCTGACGCTCATCAGCTTCTACAGAGAGCTTAAAGGAGAATGAAAAGATGTTACTGGAGTGAAAGAAATAGCTTGGTCATATTCCTCATTGTGTAAAGTGAGGATATGAAGGGGAGACACAGATGTTTCCTTAGAAGAAAGACAAGAAATGAATATCTACTGCAAATGAATCTAAGCAAAGAATATGCTGACAGATTGTGTGCATGTCAAAAGCCAAACTATGTAAGAATAAACTGAAAATCTAAAATGGGTAGCTTTATTTCTTCTCTTATTTGAAGATTTTATTACTGGGATACAAATAAATTGCATTTAGAGCCTAATATGAATGGTCAGGCATGAGGTAGCTGTAATATGACCAGAAATTCAGGGAAATAAAATCTAAAATAAGGGCCTGAGGTAATATTTCACAAAAGCAGACATTAGTTTGGTAACAGTAACTGAATAATTAGGATCTGACAATGAAGGTTTCTTAGGCAGACTGATTACACAAATGACTTAATGAAGCACTGTTATGCCTGTAATATGACTGTGTGCAAATGTCTGGCATACCACTTTACTGGTAACCATTTGGTATTCAAAATGTTTTAAGAAACTAGGAAAAGGAATGACTCTCAGGAAGATGGCTTTGACAGTCAAAGAACTTTTCAAATAAGATACAGTAAAGGAAAAGAAAGACGTTTTTCATGGATCAATAATATGTGCCTACGGACCATATACAAGCATAACATCTAGTCCATCAATAAATGTTAGATGGAAATGGATCTCTCAAGAAGGGGAAAATAACAGGCAGAGAACAACCTTAAAGTGTTAAGGGATGGGCCATGCACATTGACCAGAATGGACTATCTTGTTATCAGGGCAGTAGGATAGGGTTGACCTTAATGAGTTGCGAAGGCAGTCTGGAAATTCTTTCTTTACTGGGTTCCCATTGTTTGCTTCAATGACTAAGCCTTTGAATAAGTGTGTGGATGTGCTCCTGAAGCTAATTAATAAGGGGAAAAAAAAAACTCTGGTTCTAGTTAAGGGGCTAATAACTGAGCACCAGACGCCAAGTTTCATGATTTACCATTCAGAGTGGTTATTAACAAATAGGCAAGACAGAGCAGGGGTCCTGAAGAACGGAACTAAAGTTAACTATTCCTCTCTGAATGACATGGTGACCATTAAGTAACAAAGAATTAATGAAAACATCTGAGTTTTTGCACAATTAGTGCCACTGGAAGATAAACAAGTTGTTATGGCACTTCTGAGAATGATGACAATCGTTCAAGGTTCATTCCTACAGCCTTGGAGAGAAGTTAGCTGCTGGGAAGATTACTTTGGTCAAGATGTGGCAAAGTACTGGAATGCCCAGGTAAAAGAGTGATTTGAATTGCTAACACCATCAATTATCAAGACATCTACCTTAAATTGTTTTGATATGAATAAGCCAGCTATTAAACACTGTCTAGTGGGTGACTGAGTAAGGTATTTGGTGCTCCCAAGATGTCCCTAACAAATGATAATTGTGTCTAATGGGTTTACCCAGTTAACAAATAAAATAAAATAAATACTGATGCAGACAGGATATGCTCATACTAAAAAGGAATTGCTTGTGATTGTTTAGGACCAGGAAATTTTTCACAAGTATATTAGCCAATATTATCAAGAAGTCATTGTGCAAGGCACCACCAAGGTTTCGAAAGATGCTGCTACAGTTACAAAAATATGACCTGAGATTTAAATACAAGAGAGGAAGTCAAATGTAGACAGCAGATAGGCCAGGTCACTCACATTTACAGGAGCAGAGAGAGAATCTCTTGGGAGATGGCCATGAAGTTAATAGACTTATATTGCAATTAACCATAGCGGTAAAGAAGATGAGGGGGTTTCAAACAATATACTGAAGATCTCCAGCTGAAAATTTAAAAAATGTTTCTATAAAGGGGATAGCCAGCTCAGAAAAGTACCCATCCTCAGCCTTACTTTCCATTTAAGGATTAGATAAGTTACAGCTCATGTCTATTGTTCAAAGCAGACTTAATTGTTTCAAAGTAGATGAGATAATAAGTTGTGATTAAAATATATAAGTCATGCTTGGGAGTAACCATGTAAAAAGACAGAGCAACAGATATACTATTTTGACTAGGTATGCCAATGACGCAAGAATAAATTATGTTGCAGTGTGTTGTGTAAAGTGATATAAGACAGCCAGGAATGTTGTACTCAGCTCTAGGCAGACAATGGCTATCAGTTGATATAGGTTTCCAACTTCAAGAGAACATCTATTGATAAGTTTAGACTACTATTCATATTTTCCAGAAGGTATTAAGCTGTAACTATTAAGTCAAGCTTCCATTAATGCCCTGAAACCTATTTTTGTGGGATGCAGTATTTCTGGTGTTGTCATGTCAGCTTATTGACTATGACTTAAGTAACTGATATACAAACTAACTACTGCGATCATACATGCTTACTTTCTGGCTGCTTCTACAAAATAGCACTAGGGATTGCACGTGTCTGGAATTTATACGTGCACGCACAGCCTCACACCCTTCTTAAAGACATAGCGCACACATACGCTACACTCTGATCTACATCCTCCCTCTTTGAGAAATAGACCATGCAATTTGTCATGAGATAGTTAGTATGCAGAAATCACAGATAATCTATAGACATGCATTATACAATACTAAGTACACACACCCACACATCTATATATATATATATGTGTGTGTATATATATATATATATATATATATATATATATATATATATATATATATATATATATATATATATATATATATATATATACAGTCAAGTCCATGTTGCTTCGTATTTCACACTAGGCTAAGAAACTCATACATATCATGTGACATAAAACTGGGAATTGGATTTAGCAACTGGGACAGTTTCTGCAAAATGGTTGACCTGTAGAATGTTCGAGTCACTTTCTGGAAAAAAATCAGACTTCTGAACACATTCTGGTCTGGAAATAATGTTTGGCTCATTCTCTGATTTACGGTTTGCATCACTGATACAATGTTGTGATTCCAATGATGATGATTCTGGTACAGGAATTAAATGTCTGGGGCTCCTCCTATACTCCACACCCTCAGAGTTTACCAGATAGGATCTTGGCTTGGCACAGATGCTTGTAATCTGCCTATTCGATCAAAACCTTTCGTACCATCTCTCCTTCCCTCAATGAAC
This sequence comes from Protopterus annectens, assembly GCF_019279795.1. Classification (NCBI taxonomy): domain Eukaryota; kingdom Metazoa; phylum Chordata; order Ceratodontiformes; family Protopteridae; genus Protopterus; species Protopterus annectens. The sequence goes on along the minus strand of NC_056750.1, from coordinate 437,854,787 downwards.
AAAGTAATCTGCTTTATCTATCATAACTAGAATTCTGGATATTATGCATCTTAGACAACTGAACCTTGATGGTTTTAGTGTTCTTAGAGTTAGGCTGCAACAATCTGGATGAAATAGGTAGGGTAGTCCTAGCTTGTCTGGAAAGTATTCTTTGTGCAAGTGACCCAAGAATATCATCACATGGTATGTTTCTGAGATTAGGTAGAATCAAGAACACATCGATATTGTCACATGTTGACTTTTCAAGTAATTGCTTTGTACTCTCTATAGCTCTTTCAGCTAGGCCATTAGACTGAGGATATTCAGGACTACTAGGGACATGTACAACATCCCATTCTCTTGCACATTTTTGAAACAACTGGCTAGTTACCATTGCCAGAATAAAGTTTATGTGGACTACCATCAACTGAGAAATGATGTTTCAACTTAGTAATAACAGCTGCTGAGGTTAAATATGATAGCAGATCAACCTCAAACCAGTTTGAATAAGAGTCTACCAAAACTAAGTAGTGTTGATTGCTCTACTCAACAATATCAGCTGCAACTGTAGACCAAGGTAGTTCAGGTATTGGATTTAGCTGAGGTGGTTCTCTTTGCAAATGCACTCTGGTGCTATTACATAGTGAACAAGAAGAATGAACGTTGTCAATGTCTTTCAATAACGAAGGCCAAAATACTAATTCTCTTGCCCTTCTCTTAGTGGATAACAAACCAGGGGGACCACGATGCAAAATCTGAATGTATTCTTGCTGTAAGGAAGCCGGAGCAACAATTGTGGGACCTTTGTAAATAATGCCCTCTTCCATAAACAATTCATCTCTGTATGGAAAATATGATTACACTTCAGGTGAAACACTAGATTGCTATGACGGCCATCCGACATTGATATAGTGATTAAGCTTTTGTGAAATTGGATGAGTCATAGTATAATCTCTCAACTCATTGAGCCTAGTGGTGGAAAAATGATGCATTGACATGATATCAAAGTCAAAAGTTTCAGCATCAAGCTGTTCTGTTGTACCTCTAGGCGATCTGGATAAGGCATCAGACAGAGCAATTTACCTTTAGTGTAGACCATATTGAAATTGTACTTTTGCAATTTGAGCATCATTCTTTGTAATCTCACTGGAGAAGAGTGCATAGGCTTCTTTAGAATGGTAACTAGAGGCTGTTGATTAGTTTCAATCTGAATAGCACTACCATAAATATAATCATAAAACTTGGAACATTGGAAAACTATTGCCAAATCCTCTTTCTCAATTTGAGCATGATGCATCTCAGTTTGAGTTAGTGTCCTACATGCTTAATTCTGGTCTGCCATCTTTTTAGAAAAACTGTACCTAGACCAAATTTTGAAGCATCACAGGAAAGAGCAACTGCTTTATTCACATCATAATACCTTAACATGGGGCTGTGGCAATTTTCTGCTTCATATGTCTTTTGGTGATGTTCCATCCATGACCATCAAACATTTTTGCATGTCAGCTCTCTCAAAGGCCCTGACAACTCACTGACGTCTGGTATAAATTTGCTTAAATAGTTGACTGTGCCAGAAAAATGCTGTAAACTTTGCACATTGTCTGGTGCTGACATCTCTTGTATAGCTGTTTGGTTGGGTGGTTCAGGTGTTAAACCTGTACTTGGAGCAAATGACTTACTTACGTAACTTGTGGAAGTCAGAATGTAGACTTTAGAGGATTGAGCTTCAACTTTATTTCATGTGATCTGTCAAAAACTTTCTTGAGGTTTCTGTCATGCTCTGCTTCACCATTGCCTCCAACTAATAGATTGTCTATTATTATATCACAAGGATAACCTGAAAAAAATTTGTTCCATTGCACGCTGAAAAACTTCACTTGCAGAGCTTATTACAAGTGGCATCATTAGGAATCTGAGTCTGCCAAATGGAGTACCAAAAGTAGTTAGAAATGAAGATTTGCGATTAAGCATCACTCGCCAAAATGAGCTCTTTGCATCCAAAACAGAAAATACAGTGGCATTCGGTATTAGAGCTGCAACTTCTTCAATTGTACACATTGGATGATATGGTCTTTTTAATGCTTTGTTCAAATCTCTAGGATCAATGCATATTCTGATTTTGTCTGAGCCTTTCTTGTGAGCTGCTATTTTGGACAGCACCCATTCAGTTGGTTCTGTGACTGGACAAATTACACCTTGCTGCACCAACTTATCCAATTGAGCTTTAACTTTATTTTGCATTGCTATTGGCACTCTTCTTGCTGGTCTGACTACTGGAATGAATTTGGGGTCTAGCTTCAAAGAATACATAACTGGAAGTTTGCCCAATATATCATTGAAAACATCAGCATGCTCTGAGAAAATGGCTTCAAAAAACAGGAACTTGGAACTGCACTCACATGATGAGCTTCTTTTGCAAAAGAAAACAGATTCATTCTCAAACTATCTTTGAGACCCAATAAAGACTGCACTGGTTGTCAGACTACATAGAACAATAAGTTGCAGCAGTTCTCAGCCAAATAACATGGAAGTATTACTGAACCTTCAGTTTGAATTTCTTCACATCCATACGCAACAGGTCTCACACTTACATTAAGTTGTTCTTTGGTTCTCACTTTTGGAAATGTGTCTGTTGATATAACATTACACTTTGAATCAGTGTCTACTTTCAGTTCTGTGGCTTTTCCATTGATCTGAACTGTACAAAATACTTCATTCCATGTTAATAAGTTTACTGTATCAACTCTTTCCCCAAGTACTGATACACCATCCACATAGAGAACTGACTGTTTCGGTTCTACTTGATCAACTTGCTTCTTTGTGCAACCCTTCTTTACAACCGAGGCTTACTTGATTTGCAACATTTTTGGAAATGGTTCCATTTTTTACACTGGTAGCATTGCTGACTATATGCTAAACACTCCTCTCTTTTAGATTCATGATTTGCACCACAATTGCGACAGTTAACAATAAAGCTAGATTTAGATTTTGCTGACTCACATTTATGTTGCACAGAGCTGGCAGTGGAGCTTGTACTTTTTGTGGAACTTTCTGGAAAGCTTTGTGACTTCTTTGTAGCTGCCCCTTGCTTAGGCCTGTTTCTGTTTGCCACGTGTTGCATACTATGTCCGCTCTGGAACTTACTGAAACCATGCTTTTGTCACCTGCAAGCATTTTTGTATGCCTTTCTGTCACCTCATGAATCTGACAAACTTCTTTTGCTTTGCTTAAAGTCAGATCACTGTCACAAAGTAAAATCTTTCTCACTGCAGCACTAATACCACACATGAGTCTGTCCTTTATCAACTAATCTTTCAAATAACCAAACCAACACATTTTAGCTCTGTTTCTCAAGTCAGTTATAGAAGCTGGAAATGTTTCCCCTGATTTATGATTTCTTGAGTAAAACAAATGTCTCTCTAATGTAACATTTGGCTGGGGGTTGCACATTTCTCTAAACTTGTGCTTCAAAAACTCAGGGTCTTCTCTTGATTCAGCTTGCACAACAATATGTTGGTCTACACCTTCACCTTCATACACTGCTGGTGCATACACAAATCTCTCTTTCTATGGCTTCAGATCCTGCTAGATTTAACAAAATGAATGCCTTGGCACATGCTTCCTTATCTTTTTGAGCTGCTTGTATGAAAATATTCTCTTGTTCAAATATTTTTCAGTTCTCAGTAATATTCTGATTAAACACAAGTGGTTGAGGTTTTCAAAATCTATCTGCCATATTAACACATACCAGCGAAGGGTCTTGCAAATAAGCATGGACACACACACACACACACACACACACACACACACACACACACACACACACACACACACACACACACACACACACACATCAGTAATTGGCATAAACACTATTTGCTCAGTGTTTTTGTGCTCTGAACTTATACCTTTTCTCTTCAAGCTTATCGGAATTATGGGAATGAGCAATCTCGTAGTGCTTACGAATAACTGGACTTTGCGAAATAAGCTTCTCGGGCTTCTTGATGCTTTATTGTATTTTGTGGAATAGCTTTTCAGATTTCTCGATGCTTTACTGTATTTTGTGAAATAAGTTTTTGGATTTCTCAAAATTTTGCTATGCTTTGCGAAATAGCTTTTCAGAGTTCTCGATACTTTGCTATGTTTTGTAAAATAACTTTTTCGAGCTATCAATGCTTTTCGAAACTCTATGGAATATTTTTTCAAACTGTTCGATACTTTAAGAAATCTTCGATTGGTAAAGGCAAAAATGCTAAAGTCATTTATCATCACTCCCCATGCTTTCAGAATCATTAAAGTCAGAAATGCCAAAGTAATGCACTTTTGGAATTGGTAAAGGCAGAAATGCTAAAGTCATGCACTTTCAGAACTGGTAAAGGCAGAAATGCTAAAGTAGTCGCTTTTGTAATTTTATCGATAAAGGCAGGAATGTTACAGTCATGTGGCATCACCTGTTGAAGTCAACTCTTTAAGAAACATTTGAGAAATTTACGATGCAACTGAGCAATTCACAAGCACTATAATACTCTTGTAATCTTTTGTAAGAAACATCTTTTGTCAGTGCAAGAAACATATCAAGCAACTGTACAATGTGAATGTCAAACTTCTGCTGCCCAAATTCAATATCTTCCGAAGTAATTGTACTTTGCAAATGACTGGATGCAGTACAGTGAAATGGCCCCAAAATGGCAGAACCTTGCTAGACAACTTTTTTACAGTACAAGAAGCACTCTATAATGGGGGCACTTTGTGAGTAGACACACCCAGCACAAGAACTTTTCTCCAAATAGCTATGCTTTGACTGGATTACATGAAACAGTTGCACCTTGCACACAATGAATCCTTTGAAATACATGCACAGTAATACGCGCACACCGTAAGCTCTTTTACATTCTCTGAGATACTTCGAATAACTTTAATTCTGCCCTTAATACAATGTGACATTGTAGTTATGCCTAAACACAAGCAGTCGCCTTGCTTTATTTTTGCTTACTGCACCCTTTTCCTTACTCTTATATTCTTTTTTCCTCATTTAAGCCCTTTTTATACCCAACATACTTTTCTTGTGCTTGCTTTACACTAAACATGCCCAATTCTGCCTTATATGCACTTGTTCTGCCTTAAACATGTGTGTTTCACTTTAAACATGCTTGTTTTGCTTTTTAAAGTTAATTGTCTTGTCAAATACTTTTATCTTAAACATTTTCTTTTAGTTAACAAACTTTTTAGTACTTTTTGCATGCCTGATAATACGGTTTGTACCCTTGTGATGCCTTTTCTTGCCTCTTTTCACATTGAATAAATAAATTGTTTTATTTCTCATTACCTTTGAGTCTTTCTGATTATGTTTGCACTTTCTCTTGGTTTTACCTTCTCTGTCATCTTTACATCTCATGGCTCCAAATGTTCTTCTCTTTTCCATCCTGATTCTGACACCATGTCACTTTCGTGTTGGTACACGAATAAACGAGTCTTTGTGGGCTCTTTCCAAGCAGCTTTATTCTATACAAACATATCACTATAGAGGCTTATTGACTATGACTTAAGTAACTTACATACAAACTAACTACTGCGATCATACATGCTTACTCTCTGGCTGCTTCTACAAAATTTTCCTACTTCTACATTTTTAAGTGGATCAAGATTTAGAAACCCAGACTGAAATATGCAAACCTGTTTCAGGCAGGTTTGCTTAATGCAGTCTGGCTTATCAATTAAAAAGCTGGAGTAGTGCTACAGCAGTAATGTGGCTCTGGTGTGTAGTGCTGCACCAGTCTCACTGGTGAGGGCCACATGCAAATGCAGCAGTCCAAGGGCTTGGTTAATGTAAATTAACATTGTTTGCTTCCTCAAGATGGTTCGCCAGGACCTGAAAAGCATAGTACAATGATTCAAAGAATAGCTCACACTATTTGGAGAGTCAAGTGAAAAAAAATGTACACCACTTTTAGATAGTGTGCACCCATTCATTCCTTTGGCAGGAGTTAAATGTTGTGAAACTGTGTGTGTGTGTGTGTGTGTGTGTGTGTGTGTGTGTGTGTGTGTGTGTGTGTGTGTGTGTGTGTGTGTGTGTGTGTGTGTGTGTGTGTGTGTGTGTGCGTGTGTGTGTGTGTGTGTGTGTGGCACACAACTCCATTGTATGGGTTGGTAGGGGTGTGGTTACCTGTAACCGCACAGTATTCCATTCAGAGACATGCATGATAATGAGCTGATAATGAAATGTTGCTCCACTCCATGCATCTTTATCACATCCCTGAATCATGTATCAATGTTGAGCTATTAGTTACTGTGGCATTTCTCTCATAGCTTTAGTAGCAGTATGCTTTCTGAATCCCATTCCTTGTATACTGTTTTAATTTAAATCAAAATTGCATTCAAATCTGACACTAAAACCAGGTGTGTGTGTAATATTCTTTCTTCCAAAATTTATTGAAAGTCTAAAGTCTTTTCTTTTTGATTTCACCTTTACAGATGACCCTGTCCACCTGTGCCCATTGTTTATGTAAACCATTTATTGTTTGAGGTGTTTTTATATTTTCATAATTTTTTTGTGTTTTAACTTGTTTGACAGTGCTTAATTAATAAACATTATATTAAAATCACAGTTTAAGCAATATGCATATTTTAATTTTATACATACATGGAGTGGTGGCACGCTGGGTATGTTTTCTCTTCATCTGTAGTGCATTATTTTTGCCTTATGCCTTCATTCATGCCTTTCCATTTTAGCTATCATTCTCAACCGTGTTCCAACCCATCAAAGTCCCCCTTCCTGTCTATCTCATTATTTTATTTATTGTTCATTTTCATGTAAACATACTATGTCTGCTTAAATGTTGGTGCATTACAGTAGCCTCATAACAAAGGTGGAATTAACAAATATACACCGTGACAGCAGCAGAGAAATATAGGGACTATAGCAAAAGAGTACAACAGCAGATGACACAAACACAATGAAAATGTGCACATCTGTGATACTAAGTTGGAACAAGTGAAACTGAAGGATAATTGTAAAAATTAATGCGTATATTCAAAATGATGTCACACAACCGATTAGCAGATTTTTAATATTACTGGCCTTTATTCAGTGAATCCAGGTTTCTTTTTTGAGGTTATTATTTCTTTTGTTTACAAATCATTTGGGGGAGGGCAAATTAATCTAACATTGAGGAAAAAATGTGCAAATTCAGTTTGATGTACTTTTATTCAGTTATAGAATAGGCATTCAATGGGTGCCTTAGCCATTCATTTAAAAGGCATTATCCTCCGTCATTGTTTACAACTTTTTGAAGAGACTGCTAGTGGCATTATCCGTATGGATATCAATACATTACTGACTGACTTTATTTGGCAGTATATCACCACCTACAGATCACAGTTATGGCGGCTGTGTGGGACTCATTAAATTTCAAGGGGGTATCACATTTTGCTCAGTATCACCATACCTCAGAAACTGATGTAAAAGTTATATATATTTTTTAAATAAAACTGTGTGTTACTTGCACCACTAACAACCTTCAGAATATTTAATATTATAGAGTATATGCCTAGAATAAAAAACCTAGGGAAAAAGGGTTATACGACTAGTGATTCACCATGACTTGTTGCATCACAACATATTTGTTACTATTTTTGAAGTCATCATTTTTTTCTGAACTGTAATGAATCCTACCAGTGTTATCTGCATTTCACTGTAACTTAATCATCATACAGCTGCCAGCACACTGTTGGGTATATAGTTATCTGAGCATATTTTTTCAGTGAGTGCTACTGCTATAGAATATTAAAATGATACTAAACAGCAGTTAGTTTAACATCTTATAAAATAGTATATGAATGTGCAATTTTTAAAATGTTTTCTGCAGTCTCTTTTGGTGTATATCATTGTATAGGTAAAGAAAATAATTTCCTTATTTCTGTCAGAGCTGAAAAAGGAGGGAACTAGGATTTGCTAAGAAAATGCTCGTGTTTACCTCTAGAAACATGACTCTGATACATGAGTAGATGCTTTCAGACAGTCATATCTTGAAGAATTCTGCTTACACTACTTGGACTTTATTATGGGTCTATATTACAATGTTAAACTAAAACAAGTTAGAACATTGTAATATCGAACCCTAATCTCCAAAAGTTGAAAATAGTGAAGCCATGGCCCATCGACATTTTTCCCAGGGGAAAAAAATAGGTTAGCCATTTTCGAGGCTTTGCTATTTCCTCCACTGTGGTGCGATCTCAGAGTTGATATATTTAAGTAGGGGGGTGTAGGGGGCATATACAAGTTTAAGGTAAATATTTTTTGTCATGCAACAGCGATTTTTTCCCTAGGAAAAAAAATCGCCGTTCTGTGTTTTTGGTGTTGTTGGGTTTTGAACCTTAGGATTCGATATTATAACGATCAAACTTTTGTAACTTCAACATTGTGATATAGACCCATTTACGATATATAAATCAGAGTATTGTGGAGGCATAGTCTCTGGTATCATGTGATATAGGTGGTGAAGCCCCTCTGCAAAATCTTTTTGATACTTTTCCACAGAGTCTTGCTTTTTGTAGTTTTGTTTAAATGTCACACAATCATGTTCACACTTCTGAGCATTGTACATATATGTGCTTACCTTTAGTCTTGCAGCATCTTCAAGCAATCTCACATTTGTAATCTGCTGGCGCAAAGCATGGCCATCTGTGTCAGTGCCTAATTTTTAAGCTGTATGTGGACAGGTATGATCTGCTTACAAAAAAATAAATACAATCTCGTGCCTAATTTTATGAGAGCCAACATTGCGCTGGCCCAATGGGAGAAGGAGATGGTATTTGTCTCTGACATGTTCAAGCAACACATTACGTTTTACAAGTGTTTTGTGGATGACATCTTTTTTACTTGGCATGGGAATGAGCAAGATTTAGACAGTTTTGTTAACTTCCTTGAGAACACTACATCTTACCTCTCTTTCTCACTTAAATTTTCAAAAGAAAAGCTGGACTTTCTGGATGTTCTTGCTAGTAAGAGCATATTAGGAGATGTATCTACTAAAATGCACAGGAAAGGTTGTAGGAAGAATAACATTCTCCATCGCTCCAGCATGCATCCCAGGCGTATTATGAAAAATGTAGTCAAGAATCAAGTGCTACACTGTAGGAGACTTCACACTGATAGGGCTGACTACACTGCTGTGGTCCAGGGCCTTACATCAGATCTGCTAGATAGAGGATACAAGAAGTTTGACATAGTGCAATAGAGGAGGTTAATTCCTCCGATATCTGTAAAACCAAGCCCTATTTTTCTGATAGCTGTCGAGCTGAAGTACAAAGTGCAGGAAGGAAAGTTAATCAACCTGTGAATAGGTTGTGTTTAACTTATTCTAACAATGTCAATGTAGTATGTGATATTATTAAAAAGAATTGGCCTATTTTGTTGACTGATCCAAGTATTAGCCAGGTACTGGGAACTAATCCGAGCTTTAGCTTCAAGAATGATAGAAACTTGAAACAAAGATTATGTTACAAGCACCATAATATATGTGAGAGGTTTAACTCACAGCATAGAGGTACCCACCTCTGTAGAACTTGTAAAGCTTGTGCCTATATATGGTCTGCTTGGATGGTCAGACATCCACTAAATGATAAGCCTATAGAGTTTTCTTTTTATGCTGATTGTTCCACAAGAAACATTGTTTATTTAGCAAAGTGTAATTTATGTAGTGCATTTTACATAGGCAAGACTAATCGCATGTTAAAAGAAAGAATTTTGGAACATCTCAATGACATACGTAACAGCAAATGCATGAATGCACTAGCTAAGCATGTAATTGATCATTATACACAGCATAATTTAAAATTTTTAGTTTTGCAGAAAGTGAATGTCAGTTTGCGTGAAGGGGACATTAAAAATGAGACAGAATATACTGAATTAAGATGGATTGTGGATTTCAAGGCATATTTTCCACCTGGCCTCAATAGCGCTGTGTCTTTAAAACCTCTTTTGAAGAGAAGAGGTTTACCACATTAATTAATTAATTAATTAATTAATTAATTAACTAACTTTTTATTATGCATTCCTAAGCCTTGTTTTTATTGGTCAGTGCTTGCATTTAAATCCAGGATTTTTATCAGTTTGTATTTAGGTCTGAAGAAGAGGATTACCTTGAAAGCGCATACCTTTTTGTTATTTTTATTTGTATTAAAGTGTTTCTATCTCCAGCCGAAGTGTCTTTTCTCTGTTTATACATTTCAGATAATGCTCCCCAAAGCATAAATCCTTTACTTCTAGAAGGGTGGGTGTTGCTTATTAGCTAGCTTGTAGACCTCATATGGGAAGAATAAATATCTCCACAACATACATTTTCCATTAAGAAATTGCTGTTTCATGTCAGTTACAATTAACCAATATACCTAAAAAGTTTTTAATAACTTAAGATGGATGTGCATGGACATTGCTTGATAAATACAAGGATTATTGGTAGATATAGAATCTCTTGCTGCAATACAGTCATATTATAAAGATTGTTCAGTTTGAATCTGCAGACATTGAATACCATTATGACAAGGCTACAACACTAAAAGGCAAACTGTTGACTATTAGTTTTCATAAGAATAATGGCCTTCACACACACTACACAAAGAGGTGGTGTGTTTCCTATAACATCTTACTAATAAAACTAACTCAAAGGCCACCAGACTTTGAGAGAATTTATATCAGAGTCACTGCTTGCTGGTTCAGTTTATCAGGTTCAAATGAGGGGCTTTAACATCCTATTTGTATAATTGCTTCATTTTCAGTTTCCATTTCAGTTTAGCGTAGATATTTTGGGGTGCAGCTTATTGACTTCGATATTTGTTACAAGGATTAGGTTTGATCTCTTCAGTAAAGCTTTGTGTTTTCTCTTGCATGGGCGAATGGCTTTTGAAGGCTCGCAAAGCACAATGATCACCAGTGTGTTTACACCACACTTTGAACATGTGGTTTGTTGCTAATACTTCTGATAAAATGATGTTCCCCTACAGAGTTGTAACAAATATGATATAAGAAAATATTTTGGTTACCTCAGTACTTAAAATGTTCAGTCTGGTAATTGCACTGACACTTGTGAAGTATTTGCCATTTGCTTGTAGTTATAGCTAATTCCTTTAACTCCTTCTTCACTGAGCCTACTTCCTCCACCTCCTTAGCCAGTGATTGAATCTACCAGCCTTTTTTTTTTTTTTTCAACCTCACCTCCTATATTAAGAAATCTACTAAAAACTCAAAAAAGCCATCCACATCGGCTGATGATCTCCCAGCTGAATACCTAGGTGTGTTTTGGTTTAATGCTTACCTTTCTGACAGAAAACAAGCAGTCCAAAATAATTATGGAACCTTCACCCAGTTTAAATAAAAAAATAAAATAAAATAAAATAAAATAAATGTTTATTAAAAAATGAATGATACAAGCTTATTTGCATACAATCATTCTCTTGCTGAACTACTATAGAATTGCTTGAGTTTGTCATTTCTGTAATTATTACTTGTCATAGATAATTCGGACTCTCAGGTACTACAATTACAAAAGTAGAAACTCATGTAAGAGGTACCAGAGCTATTGGTATAGTCATTCAACACTGAACTGTGTTTTGACCTTAATAGGTAAATGTGTATTTTTTTTTAAATTTCAGCAATGTCCACATCTATCTTGTCACACATTTACTACATAGATTACTTCTGTCTCTTTTATCTAATATGTTGTATCCAAGGACAGCAAGAACAGCTTAGAGTGTAGTAACATCTGTATTTTTTTTACTACCTGATCTGCTTTTGCTATGATATAAACAGGCAAGGAAAACAGTTTTGCAGGACACAAACATAACTTACATAATTGCAGTCTGCAGAGTTATCAGCCTTTGATATTTTTGTTATAACAGATTTATAGTGCTTATTATTCATAAGATTATACATTTTCAGTATTTGCATGGCTTTACGATTTGTTCTGCTCAGTCAGCAGTTCCTTAACAGTCGAACGGTAAAAACAAAAGTCAGATTAAATAGACAGAAGGAGCTACAACTTTCTGTAACAAAGAACCTATGTGATGAGAGTGGACACCTCTCTGGCTCAGAAACTGAGTTGATACTTTGAAGCCCTTTACACTTTTGCCTTGAATATTAGATCAAATACTCCATGGTTCTTTTATAAATTAATTGACCACATGTATTGTCACTTACTGAAGATACACTGTCCCTTTCTAGAAAAGTAATAATCTATCTATTTAGTAAACCCTTTCAAGAGTAATATTTGTCTTCTGCACATCATCACAATATGCATTCCTGTATATCTTTTAATGACAATGCACTATGTGATCTAAAATAGAAGGAATTCCAATGTCCTACTGCCAGGAGGGAAATAAAGTGGTAACGACAGAAAGAGACTGGTACATCTGTAAAGCCTGACACTGTTAACATGAAACTAATTCTTGTTAATTGCAGTAATGAATATTTTGAACATCATTATTGCTAAAGTGTTCTTTTTATTCAGAGTACCCTGAAAGACTTTTCTTAAACAATTACTTCTTTGAGAAGGTTCATGTTAGCAACCTATCACTAGCAGTGGTAACTGTTAACTGGAAATACCTGGAAATTAATATACACTACATGTAAATGTCTCTTTTTCATGTTGGGTAGTTTGAATTTTACATTCACTTTTGATGTCTTGCACTTGATTTATAAGTTATTTGTCTCCAGCAGTTAAATGCCTGTTTGTGTAAACAGGTTTACTAAATATTTGCATTAACATTTTCAGGTACTTGTAAACATGATGAGATGGAATGTCAGAGCCTGTCACTCTAGTCATTTGTGCATCTGCACACCTACTGATTCTTTCTTTTTTGACTAGGGCATCTTTCTGGGCAGGGATCATGTAAAGTAGATACTCATGGAAACATGTTCTGGGCATGCAACATTTAATAACAAAAAGTGACAATACAAATATTTTTTGAGACACAGAAATGAGTAGACCCTTATGAATACAGGGTAATATGACCATAAAGAAGACAGGTAAATGCTTCACTAGTTAAGTAAGCAGTGGTTTTCGGAATTCATATATCCAGTATTTGAAATGTGACAATCATTAAAGATATATAATCTCATAAAAAGGCAGAACAACAGTACAATATGCATCCATTCTCAGTCATTTTTTCCCATTTTTATACATGGGTCAGGGTTTCACTTTAATATTGCCAATCATCTAGAGCAAAGGTTCACACCACAAGGTGGCTAGCCCTGCCATGGTTGTTTTTTCTTTCCACACACAGGCATGCATGTGCACACACCTATGGCCAATTTACAGTGCCCAGTCCATCTACTGCATGTATTTGGAGTGTGAGGGAAAAACAAGAGCACCGGGAGAAAACTCACACAATCACAGAGAGGACATGCAAACTCCACACAGAGGGCCTCAAGCTTGGAATCCAACTGGAGGACCTCTTACCATGAGGCAACAATGTGCATATTGTACTTCAAATATGGATTCAAGTTTGTTAGATCAATCTATAAAAGAATAGCAATATGTTTCCCATGGTTTTTGGAGTTGTCTTTGATTCTTTATAAAAGAAGCTGAGGTGGATACAATATAGAGATGAACAGCACATCATTAAGTAAGGTGAGGGAGAGGCTGTAGGTGAAGGAAATATGTAATTTGTGTCATGATTAAAGTTTATTATTATCATTATTATTATTATTAGTAGTAGTACTCTTGCAGGCTGGATGGATATGATACTGAAGTGAGAATTGCAGTCATTAAATAAAGGAACGCTGGGCTGGCTGCTTATGAAAGGAACATATTATTCTGTTTGAAGTTTCACTTTGTGTTAAATACACTGGACTATTTACTATCTGGCTACTATTTGTCTGCAAAATCATTGAAATGGTCCCTGACTTTGCCTCTTGTTTTTGGTCTTTGCCTCATAAAATCGGTTGTGCTCTGGTAACTTATTGAAGACTGCTGTCACTAAATGGAGGTGCTGGCTTTGGATGAAAAGCAACTTGTCTTTCTGTCATTTCCACATTTTGAAGTCCAGCTTTTTAGGACTAGTATGTATTTATATGAAATATTTTGGGGTATTTATTCACTGCCAACTGCTTGTGTGAAACAAAGTTGAAACTATCCTTGATTACACAGAATCCCACTAACTTTGCTTCATATTTTTGGTCTGTTGCTCTTAAAATGTGTGGTTTTATGTCAAACCATTGAAGATTTCAGTGACCAATGATGACAGACATTTGAGTCTTAAGACTTTATATTTTTCAGAAAATGCATATCAATGCAATAATGGCTTTTATAGCAACTTTCTAAGCATATAAGAATATTTAAAATGTATTTCTGCTTTTGGGCCTTGTCCCTGATTGTTTTACTAAGAGATTTGATTGGTAGTATTTTCTATCACAATCAGATGAGGTGTACATAACAAAGTGGTTATAACTGCTGGGTTTGGCTGGTGTCTGTAGATGAAAGCAACTTACTCCCTGATTGTTTGCTCAATTGACCCTCTGCAGTACTAATGTATATTTGTGTGAAATAAGTTAGAGTACGTGTGGCTACTGTTCATGTGAAACAAAGCTGAAATTACGTATTTCTCAAATGTCTCTAGTTTAGCATCATAATTTTGGGTTTGTTTCTTATAAATCTGTGGTTTCTACAGAAATATTGAGAATTAGAATTCCAGTTACTAAATAATGATAGACATTTGAGTTTCAGAGTTTATGTCCTTTGGAAATTGCATGCTACTGCAAAACCTATTATTATAGCCACTTTTTAAGTAGATAGGAGAAGTATCTCTGTTTCTGGGCCTTTTTCCTTTATTATTTTTTACTTTATCCCTGATTCTTCTGCTGAGAGGTTGAGAACTATTTTAATCACAATCTGACGAGGTGCACACAGCAAAATTACTATATCTGCTAGGAAGGGACCTGTGGATGAAAGTTACCCTCTTGTTTGCTCGGTCTATGCACTCTAGCTTTGAAAGACTTGAGTACATTTGTATGAAATAATCTGAAACTCGAACTGCTGCTTGTTTGTTTGAAACAAAGTCGGCATACACTATATCCGTAATTGCTTTATTTTTACCACAAACAGCTAAGGTATTTACAGTCAACAGTGGGCTATCATTGATTGGCATGGGGGCCGTCTGTACATGAGAATGGCTGACTGTTGCTTTCATGAGCAAGTTAAACAGTCCTGGCTTTGCAAGATTAGTGTGCATTTATGTAAAACAAGTTAGAATACCTTCCTGTTGCCATTTTTATACAATCAGATATTTGAGGTTTACACAAGTCAAGTGGCTGTAATTGATGGATATGGAGATTGGTGGGTGACAATGAAAGCAGTGCAATTTGTCTGAAATCAAGCAGGTGACTCTGAAAGAATATGAGCTTTAATGCACATTCCAAAAAGAAAAAAAATGTGCGTCTTGGCCCTTATGGTTTGGAAACTGTCTAGGATCCAAGGTACACTTAACACTTAATCTACCAACAGACACAGGTTTACAGCAGGGTTGTCATGCACTGCACCACTCAATTTGGGATGTGAACACTAATAAGTGCTTATAAAGGGTGGCAGCAACATTTAAGGGTGTCTCCCTAAAGTTGTATATGGCTAAGTATCATATGGTCCCCTGTGATAGCTTGCCTAGCATTTTTCCAATGTCCTGAATCCACAACTTGTAACGATGGTCTGTGTTCTAACCATAGCATTAATGTACCTGAACCTGCCCAGACTGTTCATCAGAGTGACTCTAGACAAAATGTTACTATAACTAACTGTTTGTCATCCAATAGTTCCAGTTCTATTCGTATAACACATTGGAAGACAAGTAGAAACTCGATCATGATACTGAGACAGAAACCAAGTAATGCTGATACATAAGTGACTGTTATTGATTTTTATAATATAGAATATGTTTTTGTTAAAAGTTATGTTTACCTCAGTTATAGCCATTTCATAGATAATTGCTTATGTAGCATATAGAAAAAGTTTAGAGCACTTAAACAGACAAAAGTAATGTGGAATGTTGAAGATTTGCATCATCTACAGATATTCACACTACATAGCTTCAAAGGGATGTTTCTGTTTTTCTTTAGTGTGGGAAATTTGATTAGAAATATATAGTTGTTAATATGCCTCTCTCTCTCTCTCTCTCTATATATATATATATATATATATATATATATGGGATCCGAACACATGCTCGACTAGCTTATGTCTGAATCACAAAACATCGAACACACATACACGAAAGCGCTTAACATTGACAAGCGCTTCTGTGTATGTGTGCCTGTTTCGTAGATCGGACTACAGTGCGGGTAAGGGAAAATTCCCTTTTCCCCACTGTAGTGTGATCTCGGAGTGAGAATAATAAAGTAGGGGGTGCAAGGGGGCAAAGCCCCCCTGCAGAAATGTAGATTTTTTTTTTGAACTACGCATACACGGAAGTGCTTTTCGATGTTAAGCACTTTCATGTATGTGTGTGTTCGATGTTTTGTGATTTGGACATATGCTAGTCAAGCATGTGTCCTAGACCTATATATATATATATATATATATATATATATATATATATATATATGTATGTATATACTGTGAACATGCATTACCACTTTACGAAGGAAATATATTATTATTGTTTAAAGATCATGCTATACCCTGTAACGCATTGAATGATTTTTACCAGTTTGTGGTATATTCATGATAAAATATGTTGTTTAATTTAATTCTTGCTGGGCTGCCATTTTATACTATATTAAGATCACTGCTTTGTTATAAATGCTGCTGTATACCAACATTAACAATGCCCACCATCACGACTATGTAACCAGAGGTGTGTCCCATGACCCACCCTTGTGCGGAAGATACAAGAGTGCAAACTGTGTATATATACATTATTCATCTTTATCAGGCAATGTTTACTGGATCTAAAGCAGTTTTTCTGCCACCTGTTTGTCTTCCATCTTATACTTTTAACAATTCAGACGTTATTGATTTTTAAACCAAAAGCAAAACTATTCATAGAAGTGGACACAGTGACTAATAAACAGTACTGATGTCAAATGTCAGATGTAATTTCATGACTTACATTAGTTGGCCAAAAGATCTGCCTTCTTAACTAGACATAATTTATGTAAACATGTAGTATAAAACATCATCTCCAGTGCCTTCAGACAGTTTGGGGCATTCCCTAATAAGATCTAAGTATCAACCCAAACTGGAAGTCTGACATGGAATAAAATTTAACTTTCCTGAGGACTGTGTAAATATAATAAGTATTTACAATAAAGCTCTGCTTGTGGCCCTTCTTACCCCATGGTCTAAGACTACAGAAATAAGATAAGTGCATTGAAATTTTAGACAAATAGAAGAAATTTATGAGAAAAGACAATTTTTATGAATTAAGTGCTATTAAACAAGCATATTGCATTTTGTATGCATATTCTGTAGTCACTCGCAGAATTAGTCTAGGGAGTGAGTCAGCCTTAGAGTATGTGGCATGAATTTAACCATAGAAGGAAGTATAGTTCCAGTCTGTAGATGTTTGCTCATGACAAATCATCTGGAAAATGAAGGGGAGCAACTGACCTGATTAATAATTTGTCTAATTGTTTGCGGAGCTCCAGCACAGGAGGAAACATGTTGCTCTTCACAATTTCTGAGAAGTCAGCAAGATGTAAAGTGCTTTAGTTTTGTACAGCTGCTCCAAAGAAAATGCTTAAAGCCCTTAATTAGATAAAAGTGCCATTATGTTCAAGCTTCCATAAAGCACAAGATTCTACATCTCAGACGTTCCCATTTTAACAAAGATATGCTAAATATCAAACAAAAAGAACACATAATTCAAAAAGCCAGGGAAATGCACACAGCAGTGAAATTCCACGCACTATGAGGGTTGCATTGTTGTCCCTGGAAACTTTTTCAGAAGATTTTTTTTCTGCATGTTTATTTATTTATTGACATTTGTTTAGCAGGAAAGTCCAAATAGATAATTGTGTTTTCAGTGGAGATCATGGAAGGAAAGCTCTATAAATAAAAGAGCAGAAAATACATATACATATGTGAAAAATTTATAGCATATTAAAATAGACTGTAAATGCATAGATTGATACAAATAATAATATACATTTGACATGTATATAATAATACACATAACCATCATTAAAAACATAAATACAATATCATGTAGCATTGAAATTTGCTGACATGTTGTAAGTGTGAGAGTTTATTACTCACTCAAAACAAATTTCGGAATTGAACATTCAAATAGGGGATGAGGAGGTAGCAAGGAAGATAAGGTAGAGTGGGGGTAGACATGAGTGAATGCAAGATTAATAGTAAGGGAAATAAGGGTAGGGGAAATAAAAACAAGGAAAAGGAGACCGAGGATGTACAGAGTTATTAGAAGAGAAGGAGCTAAAATGTCAGCCAGGAGGGCAACGTGTGCAAAGCCAGGAGTCAGAGGGGAATCTTTTAGTTGCAGCTTAAATAAATGAATGTTATGCATTGCCTGGACTTTTGAAGGGATTGTATTTCAGATTTTGACTGCACAGTGTGACTACAGATTTGATCACAGTTTCTGTAAGAGTTATAGATGTCACGCAGACTTTTGTCAGAAGATCGAAGGTGACAACTTGCGAGGCAGTGGTGGAAAATTACCTTATTGCTGGGCAGGAAGTGGGATTAAATATAATTTTGTTGGTTAAGAGAAGTTGGGTATAATTTAATTGGTGAGAAAATTCTATCCAATTTAAAAATTTTAGTGCAGAACAGTAATGTATTCTGTAACTTGTATGAGGTACAGATCTAGCTACCTTGTTGTAACACTGTTCTAGTTTAGGTTTTATGGTAGCCTGGAAGTTAGTCGAGATGTGAGTAACATATAATAGAGAGAGTAGTAGGTATGTAGTGGCTGGTGAATGCAGTAAGGAATTGTTTTGGCTCTATATAGCATTACTATTTTTTGTATGTTTTTTGTTATATTGCTCTGTTTGAGGAGGTCATATTTGAGGTTGACATCTATTGTAATCCCCAGCAATTTTGTATGGTGAAATACTTCAAAATGTCAAATTGCTTATGGATGTGATCTTAAGGTTATTTTTCTCATGGGTAAGTGATTTGGTGAAAATAAAAATGAGTTTGGTTTTCTTAGGATTAAGGAGGAGTTGGTCAGTTTTCAATAGAGTTAAATGCACATTGTGTAATGTTTTCTAAATTTTCTAGATTGACTGAGAGGCAGATAAGGGTGGAATCATCTGCATGCTGTACAAGGAATGTTTGTTGTATGGAAGTATGAAGATTATTTATAAGAATATTAATAGAAGAGGACCAAGGAAAGAGCCTTGCGGTACACAGGTAATGATGGGCAGATTAGGGGAAAGGGTAGAATTCCATTTGACTACCTTGTAGTGTTCTGACAAATGAATTATTAAACGAATGAAGAGTAGGTTGTGAGATACTCATTGTGGACACTTGCAGGAGTTTTTATGTGACGCAGTGTCAAAAGCTTTTTACAAGTCTAGGAGTAAGGAAGATTTATTTATGTTATCTGTTAAATTTAAAAAGGCAGTTGTCATGCTATAGGCAGGTCTAAAACCATGTTGAGTATCAGTTAGCAATTGTGCCTTTAAGAGATGCTGGAGTAGTTGTTTATAGACACATTTTTCCAATATTTTTGATAGAGAGGATAAGATGTCAATGGGTTTGAAGTCCGATATTTTGGTAGACGTGTCACCTTTGTGACATGATGATATAGCATTTTTTCCAGTTGGTCAGACTAGATGATTCTTGTACTGACCTGTTTATAAGCATGGAGACTGGATATGCAGTGGGATTAGAAGCAACCTGCAGAGGGTTTGCAAGGTTTAAGCCTGGATAATAATTTTTTATGAAGGAGGTGGCAACTGGCTTTAGGGTGAGGGTTGGGGTATTAGTGGATGGGGGTAGACATGAGTCAGGAGAGTTAGAAGGATTCCTAGGCAAGGGCAGCTATGCTGTTAATGAAGTATGAGTTAAACTTGGTGGTTGTTTCCAAGGAGGAATTACTAGGACAAGGGTTAAGGACATTGTTAGTTCTTGGGGTAAAATTTGTTTAATGGATGACCAGAATTTTTGGTGGTTAAATCTGGGGTTATTTTGTAAATCAGGATAGTATTTCTTATCAAGATTGACTAGCTTTTTGGTAATAAATTCTTTAAGGCACTGGAGGTTTTGTGGAGTTTTAAGTTTCTGCCACTCTTTCAATGCCTTGTCTCGGTTTTGCATAAGCCTTCTACTGTGACTAGTAAGCTAAAGGGCAGATTTAGATTTTGATGTTTTCCTATGCAGTGTAGAAAAGGTGTTTAGGATACTCATCTAGTGGCAAGGCTTGTAGAACAGCCCAGTTAGCTGAGTTCAGAGCAGCTACAATGATTCAGGGTTAAATTCTGAGAGATCATGAGTATGTTTGTATACTTACTCTTTGGCATGGTGAGTGATAGATCTGATCACTAAGGGATTCATAAAGGGTTCCTGATGCAGTATAGTTGCAAGGATCAGAAACCAGAATCCAGTCAAAAATGGGAGTAGTGTCCAAGGATTTGTTACAGTGAGTAGAAGTAATAAGCTGTTTGAAGCCATGAAGGGTGATGCTAGAAGAAAGGTAGCTAGAAGTAAAAGTACTACAGTTAATGTTGATATCACTTAGGATGACTGTTTCTTTTATAATATTGGGTGAGATCCAGTAAAGGAACTGTGCAAAGGTGGCCATATAGAACAATTATACAAAGGAGTTTTTGGTTATTTAATTATATGTAGGAGGTAAGTTGCTGTGCATTACTGAATTTGGACAGTTTTTTGTAGGAGAAACCTCATACATGTTAGGGTAGAGGATAGCTACCCTTCCAGCTTTTTTGTTAAGCATGTCAGCTCTAATAATGCTGTATCCTAGGGGAAGAATTTCCAAGTCTTTTTACGAGGTTTTAGCCATGTCTCCGAAAGAGCAACAATATCTGTTGCATAATGAGAGACCCAGGCATGCAGTTCAGTGATTTTATTAAAAATGCTACATTTATTTGTTGAGGTAAAGTATAGTTGGAGTTATTAGAGGTGACCAGAGGTGATGAGGGTGATAGAGGGTAGAAATGGAAGGAGGACCTAGGTTAGGGTGTATGTCATCACATAGTTTCATTCATAAGTTGAAGGGAGTGAAGTGGTTTTATAGTGGCAAATTTTACTTGTTACTTTATTCTGGGGTGGTAGTGAGGAGAGGTAAAAATCTGTATTTAAAGTAAAGTGTGGGATACTGGACAGATGTGGAGCAATTTCTGGTGAACAATTTTGGAGAGGATGGTTTAATTGGAGGCTTATGGTAGGCAAGGAAATTTTGGTTGTGAGATTAATTTGGTAGTCTGTGAGTAGAGAATGTAGTAGATGTAGACTAGTTAAGCTAGTCAAGAGCACAGTTACTTGTGATGAGCTTGGGCAACAATTAAGGTATAAAGTTAGAGACAAAGATCTGTAAGAGAGACGTTAGGGAACGTTAAGAGATATAAGATTAGCCAGTATGTCAGATAAGAATTGAGGTAGACACAGCTAAGAATCCGAGAGAGTACTGAGTGAGTTGGTTAAAACTGAGATAGAGTTGAGAATCAGAGACTTGAATTTGCAGTACCGAGTATGAATAGGAAATCAAGTGATAAGTTAGAAAAGGGGGAGGTGTGGTGTGAAGTCAGACGTAAACATGAAGATGATGAAATACAGTTGTTTAAATGAGCTGATAGGTGGGCTGGTAAAGGATGAAGTGTGCCTTCCATTGGAAAGGAAGGGAGTGCACAAGTGCAGAGGGAAAGAAGGGTGGATATTTATTGGGAAGTTATAGAGTGACTCTGTTGGAAGCTGTTTTAACAGAGTAGGCACTGAAAGAGAATATTGATACTATCATGATGGATGGTATGGGGTGGGTGAATGTGTGGAAATCCTCCTGATATGTAGCTGTGTCTTTAAATAGATATTTGATGTCATTAAAAAGTGGAAGGAGGGCAATGGGATTAAATACTTGGGTGTGGGAGGGGAGGGAAGTGGGGCACACCTCCCACTATAGTGGGAGACAATCAGTCTGGGTCTTATGAAGCCCAGTGCTTCTGCATACCAAGCCCACTATAGGTAAAATGAGTGGCATGAGGCAGAGTTTTGCTGTTCCTGTTAAAGGACAGAAACTACAACTTAAGACACATGATTGTAAACTAGTGATAAGGCAAACTGCCAAATGGGAACAGTACAATTACACTGATGTATCACTGAGTGCTCAATGATGTTTAAAAGTGAAGGCAGCCCACACAGGGGTATATTACATCCGTAAAAACAAAGGCAAGCAATGTATGCCTTCTGAACATGCAGTCTAATACTCGAGATCTGTGAGGTAGGATACAAAAACAACAGCTACAACAATTACCTAAAGAATTCTTATCAAGTGCACATTTTTAATTACTGTTAATATTGCTTGATAGTCTTGTAAATATCTAGAGGTTTATACTTATAAAGATATCCTATCCCCATATTAAAAATGTGTAAAATGCTTCCTATCAGTTTTGTGAAAGTCAAAGTTAGCAGTATATTGACAGCTTTCTTATAATCCACATGTCATCAGATCATAGTAATACTGACTTACTGAGTGTCCCTATCTGTTATACAAGACTAAATTAATCAAATTCAACACATACACTACATTACCTGTTCATTCACATTAAAACTAAGATGAACACATAAGCAATTAACAATTCAGTATATATTTAGTCTCCCTGTGCTAAGTTTTGGTTTTAATGAAATGCTTCATAAAGCCTCTTTTCCATATAAGTATCTAACTTAATATGGCATTCTTAATTTTTGAGCAGAACGTAATACATTTGGTACATTTGGCACCTAAAATGAATCAAAATCTGCCTCTGTGGTGTAGAGGTACAGAGCCCTAATGATATATCTTTAATATCCTTATTAAATTATCACATCTGACAATCTTACATTTATGTAAATGAAAACAAACCATACTGACATAATTTCAGTTGCAAACATTATACATTACAAACCATGTTGACACAATTGTAGCTGCAAACATTATACATCACTTATAATAATCTATCCAGTCATTGTTAGTCAAATATTACATAGCTCATTCCAATCCTGCTTTCTTTTAAACCTTGTTCGTTCTCTGCATATATTGTTCCCACAATTCCCATTTTCCCTGTGTAATTTGCTCTTACCCATTTCTAAAGATCCTAATTTCAGTTGTTTGCTACTTCTAGTAAAGTTGGTTTAGATTTTGATTTCCATTTTCTAGTAATTGCTTTTTGGCAGCCACCATAATTAGACTCAGCAGGGCCTTACTATGTCTAGACAATTCTGATTAGGTATTGTACCTCAACAGAATAATTTCCCTAGTTGCACCAATTTGCTCACCCAGTATCGCTGGCAGAGCAGTCTGCATGGAATCTCTAAAGTCTGCCAACTCATTACACTTCCAGAAAATATGTTGCCAATTACATCTTTCTTCCCCATCACACCTCCAACATTTGCTTCTATCTGAGGAAATATTCTTTGGAGTCTACTAGGGGTATAAAATACTTACATAAACACTTCCAAGCAAAGATCTTAAATCTTCTAGACTTTGTTGCATATTTGGGAGATATACATACATCCCCCCATTGCATTTTTGTGAGTTGCCTAGCCACTCTGTCGTCCCAGTCCATTCTAATCTCCTCTGACTCATTCTTATAGTTATCATGCAATATTTTATATGCTCTACTAATTATACCTTTCTTAGTGGCAGCTTCTGTTCTAGATTCTACTAAAAACTCTACCAGTGCTGATCTTTAATTTAGGACCCCTCTATTTATTTCTGTTTGCCTATACTCTGATATCAATCCTTGTTAGAGAAGGTAATCTGTAACCTGCAGTCCAAATAAATTCTTGGCATCTTCCCATTCTATTACCTTTCCCTCTCTAGTTATTTGCAGCCAATACATTAGCTCCTTTGCCAGTTTTCTCCAATAACTTCCACCCCCTTCTTGCCTATTGTCTGTATCCCTAATTGTAGTCATCCATATCAGCAGAATGTCCTTTCTCCATTCCTGTGTTGGCTTAGTTTTTATAATACTTTCTGTTAATTTACAAATATAATATTCTGTATGATTATTGCTATTCTCCTTAAAAGTCTGCATCCAAAATCCCAGTCTCTCCTTTCTTCTTGAGCTTCCCACCATTTCCATCATCACCCCTTTCCACTTTGAATTAGAGTTTTCTGCCTGCACTATGTATAGGAGCCTTAACTGTGTTCTGAAATATCCCTTCAAATATAACTGCTTGTATCTTACTATGGATAACCATATAACAGAGCTTTCATTTTCTCAGTTGTTGTAATTTCTTTTGTTTAGTCTCTTCCCACATATCCTTAGCTGCCACACCAGAATCATTTTAATTCATATTTCTAAATACTTCATTTTATCATGTCCCCATAAATATGGATAATCCTGAACCAATTCACATGTGGGTACATACTCTACCACTATTGCCTTTGTTTTAGCTTAATTAATTTTGTATGCTGAAAAGACCTGAATCTGTCTCAAAATGTTCCACAACATTGTAATGTCCCCTTCAGGTTTTGTCAGGTATAAAATAATATCATCTGCAAATAGAGCCAGCTTTTCTTGACTAACATACCAATCATATCCTTGAATTTCTGAGTCCCTTATTTTATTTGCCAATTGTTCTAAACATAATGCAAATAAAGGGGAGAGAGGCACCCCAGCATGGTTCTTCTGCTCAAGCAGAAATTATCAGAGAGGACCACAGCCACTTTAATTTTGTGTCTCTGATCCCTCATATATCCTCCTAATCAACCTTATAATTTTATCAAGGAATGCAAAGCTCCATCTGCTTTGTCAAATACTTTCTCTGCATCCAGACCCACTAACAACAGTGACATTTTCTTGTATTCTGCTTCCATCTAGGTCATCAATGTTCTGTTCATATTGTCAAATGGTTGCCTCCCTTCCACAAAACCACACTGATTCATATCGATCAATTTTGGCATCATTTGTTATTCATTTAGCCATTATTGACATAAACACTTTATATTAATTTATATTCAATGGGCCTGTATGAAGCTGGATCTGATGGACCTTTACCCTCTTTAGGTATTACAGCTACCACTGCTTTCTTCTAGGATGCTGGTACTTCTCCTCCTCTTAAAATACTGTTAAACAAAACCTTCCAGATTTTTATCAGTTCTTTTCCTTATAGTTTCCAAACTTCCACAGGAATACCATCTATTCCTAGGGACATTCCTGCAGATTTCTTATACATCACCACTGTTATTTCATCTCCTCCTATCCCAACTGTTAGCAATTGAGTCTCATCTACCTTTAACATTGGCATATTTAATTCTTCCTTAAACATTTCCATTAGTACTTTTTCTTGGTTTCCATATTTCTTTGCTTTATACAGTCTTTCATAAAATGTCTGAAATATTTGTAATACTTCTACAGGATCATTTTTTATTTTCTTTGTTGTAGGCTCCCTAAGCTTGGTGACAACCTTTTCTTCTTCCTGTTGCCTGAGTCATTATGTTAAACGTTTTTGTGCTCTGGAGTTATCAGAAAACTGTTGCTTAACAGCAATCTTTCTAATCTCATGCATATTATCGAGTTAATCCCTTATTTTCTGTTTAGCATTTTGCAGTTGCTCCTCTTCTTGTTCTGTGGGATTCCCCCTATTTATGTTGCTGTACCTTGACATTTGTCAGTCCCGCTAAATAATTCTTGTTAATTCTTAACCATGTCACCCTTTCTTTTATTTCCACCCTATTTTTAATCTCAACTTTAATTTTATCCCACTCCCTAGCTATATTTTCAGAAAAAATATATATTTTCTCTAAAAGCTCCCGGATACTTTCCACTAGCCATTCTTTAAATTCCTCTCCTTTCAACAGATAGTTGGGAAAGTGCCAGTGACTAACTTTTATTTCATTACCCTGCATTTTTATTTTAGTTATTACTGGCAGATGACCCAAAATAGTTATTGGGTGTGTATCAAGACCTTCAATTAAATGCATGTTTCTCTGAAATGTAAATTCTGTGTAGCCTAGCCCATTTTTTTATCTTAGGAAATAATATGTAAATTCACTATGAACTCCTAGTACTGAATTCACATCTTTCATACCAACTATTTTCATACATTTCTTTAAAAATCTACCCTCCTTTGTTATATTTTCCCTTGTGCCCCCTCAGACACACATTCACTGTTGCAAATCAAATTCCAGTCCCCACCTATAAGTAATATTTCTTGCTGAAGTTTGATTGTTTCTCCTAGAATTTTCATGAGCTCCATTTTAGCAGATTTTGGTGGAATATAAATACATGCCATTATAATCTTCCTTCCCTGCCAGTAGCCCTATAGTACTACAAATCTACCACTACTATCTTTTTTACCCTCTTCTATTGCTGTTGGAGTTACTCTTGCAATTAATACAAGTACTCCTCTATTCTTTTGCTCCAGTTATTCTGCTGAATAATCATCCTGAAAACCTTTATCAAATTCACACATTCAGTTCTTTCCAAGGGTGTCTTCTATAGCACAGCTATTTCTACTCTACAGTTTTTAATATAGTTCACTACTCTTTCTTTTTTTGTTTATTGTCATCTCAGTTTGAGCCTATGTCAAATCCTACAAAACTTTTTGTTATACTGAAAGCCCTCAAACAAAAATACAAACATCCCCCAATACCACCCTAAAAGCTATTAACTTAATAATAAAGTAGAAACCTATGTACATCTTTCAATATTGAAGTTTTACTCTCCTAACATGAACAAATATTCTCAACTGACAGCCACACACATAGACTTGAGACAACCTAAGGTTATCCATTCTAAGGCACATGGTACATCGTGTTTCTGTTACGTGTTGTTTGGATTTGTCTTATCTTTGTAGCTCTCTCAGCTGGGAAAACATCTGAATGCTTTCAGAAAACATTTTCTCCAAGCCATTTTTCTTTATCATAATATCTCTTAGAGACATGAGAACCAAACACAAAAATGCCAAGCATGCATTTGTTTGCTAGAAAAAAAGCCTTATAAAAACAATATAATTTTATAATTTACTTGCTTTCTCTTAAACTTTGTTAAGCTAATGGGTGGCGCAGTGGTGCAGCGGTTAATGCTGTCGCCTCACAGCAAGAAGTTCTCTGGTTCGATTCTCAGCTGGGGTGCCTTCTGTGTGGAGTTTGCATGTTCTCCCTGCATTCACGTGGGTTTCCTCCGGGTACTCCGGTTTCCTCCCACATTCTAAAAACATGTTTCTGGAGCATTTCTCCCCGGGCTTCTGCTGAAAACAGGATCTGTGGAACCTAGTCAGACTTTCCCAGTCAACAAATGTTAAATAAATAAAAATAAAAATAAAATAATGGCATTAAACCAGTCATTCCCCTATGTAAGAATGATAAAAAGCACACTGTTTTCTTTTTTCATGCTCTTTTAACCATATTTTCTTCTTTTTTATGTTGCAGTGCCTACATTTCTTAAAACTGAACAAGACGAAAGAGAGAAGGAAGAAAGAAAGAAAAGAAGAAAAAACAGGAGCACCTATTTACATTATTATCCCCAATACACTTAAAATAACTGAGAAAACTTTGCTTTACTTTATAGCATGGATAGAAAAATCATTTACTATTAAAATAGTACCATTAAGGGAACATGCATACCTTATACACTGTATAAAGTGAACCAAAGAAAATAGGTCTCCTTGTTTACTAGAAGAATATAAAGCATCGTCCAAAGGGTGGCATATTAGATTAAATTACACATAAACCACAAATAACAACTGTAGCAAACCCAATATACACACACATTTTATTTAAGAAAATAAATGAACAAAGAACAAAAAGTCTGAAGTTATACAAAACAGAGAACACTAATACCAGCTTCAAAAAGTTTACTCATAGTGACACTGTCCAAACCTGAAACCAATTTGAAGTTAGGATCTTTAGTGATATGGAACAATTAAAGCTATCAGGAAGTGGGGGGAAGAAAGAGACCCAAACACAGCTGTGGAAGCTATCATAAGCAAAGTTAGTGACCTATTCTAAGACGTGAGGCATGATTGCTGTCCCTGATCATACTGTTGATGAACTACAAAAGGCTATGTTGTGTTAATACTACTGTACAGACTTTTTCCCCAGGATATAATAGAGCATGTGATAAAACAGGTCAGAAATGTTAGAAAGTTTAATAATATATGTATTTGGTTGAAACCAAAATACATGATGAAGTATTAGAACAAGTTTTAAGTAGACTAAAGCAAAGCTGTTTGCATTAAGCTCAAAGGAGATGTTTATGGGCTTATCCCATTTCAATAGCAATTGCTTCCTGGCCCTGAAAAGGGAAGGCAATCCAAGAGTACATAGGAAGTTAGAAGTATTATTGGAGTGGAAAGCTACAGGATTAGAGTTATCAACTTCAGGAAAATTAGAAGTCATATGAAAAACTCAATGAAAAAGATGCTTATGTAATTCCTTTGGAGAGCAGAATAGCAGTGTGCACTAAAAATACTTAAAACTTTAAGTTCATTGACCATAACATGTTTCTTTGATCCTTTCAAGGAAACTTCACAAAAGGAAGCAACAGATTGGCCTTTTTCAGACTGCCATATACACACTGTGCCTCCCAAGCAATGAAGGAAGGTCAGCACAGGACGTTTGTTAGTTAAATGTCATAGATTTAAACCGAGAGACTGGCCATTATGTAAGGTTGCATCAAGGAGGGATTTATGATGACTGACTGTAGGATGAAAAGAAGAAATGGTTAAGCCCAGGAGGATGGCACCTTAAGAAAATGAGGGCAACAGTTTATACTGTGTATCTTGTGACACTTCAGATGATATGGAGAGGCCAAGGTCCTTTTGCTGAAGTTGGGAGAAGAGGCAGTCCACATATACGAGATGTACTGAGATAGCAATAAGTGTGCTAGATGACTTAAACAATGAAATATTCCTATACATGGTCCAGTAAATAATGTTGGATTGTAAAGAAAGATGGAAGCTACAAGGAACACAGTGAATACAAGGAATAAGAGGTGAAAGATGACAGGGATAAAAAAATGGAGGTGAGACACAATACAAGTACAACTGCATGCATGGAAAACGTTGCAGAAAGGCAAAATACTAGGAGACCTAGAATGGAAGATAAGAAGAGAAGTGAATTAGCTGCTCAAATTACTCATATAGGAGATGATAACGGCTGTATGTGAGTGTTCTCCAGTGAGTGTCAGGGGGCAGTCAGAAAAGATCTGGGGTGAGCTTTATTTGTATGCTAATGAAAAGGATGGTATTATTGTTGTGGTGAGATGTAGGAGATGGGGGGGGGGGTCATGGAGTGAATGTAACTGAACAATATGTCTCCTGTATGAGAAAGGATCAACTGACTGATTAAATAGTGAGGCAAGGGCTCGGCTGCATGATGCCAGAGGAGAAATAAAAGTGCATGAGAAAAGTACTTAGGAGAAAGAGGGGCCAGGCATGTTTGGTGTTTGAAGCGTTAACACCACAGGAGTTTCTTTTTCTTTTTCTCTTGTTTCTTCTTGTGGGATAAGCTAAAGACTTGTCATTACTGGAGAAATGTAACAAACATGATGAAATGGGGGACCGTTAATTGAAGAATGCATCAAAGATAGTGGCAGAAGAGTCACAAAGATGGCAAAGTGTAGAAGTTGCCAAAGAGATTCTTATCATGGTGAAGAT
Source organism: Protopterus annectens (assembly GCF_019279795.1). Lineage (NCBI taxonomy): Eukaryota > Metazoa > Chordata > Ceratodontiformes > Protopteridae > Protopterus > Protopterus annectens. The sequence goes on along the minus strand of NC_056750.1, from coordinate 437,825,040 downwards.
GGAAATCATGAATAGGAGAAGGGATGGACAATATGCTACCTGTAAGTCTGGCCACCATAGGTGGGATCCATTTCTGCTTTTGCTTATGTCTACTTCTGCAGATGTACAACTGAAGCAGCTAACAGCTTAGTGCAAATCATGAGGAGAGAAGATGAAATGTTGAAGACTTTTCTTTATGGAGAGGTTTGTACTGGTGAAATGGATGTTCACATTGCAGCTGAATAATTATTGTTCATCACAACACTGACATATGGGAGGTTGTGGTTTAAGTACAAGGGCATTCTTATGAATTAAAAGATGGCAAAAGAAAGGTGGCACCCCAGGATTGTCTTTTGTGATAATTGGTAGAGGGACAGATGAGTATGTATCGTAGAGCAAATTTTAAATTTATGCAACAAATGTTTCAGTGTGAAAATGCAGTTATATAGCCAAGTAGGCTAAATCATGTGATGTTGTATTAGGTTGATTATAAACTAATACGCTATATTAACTGCACAGGACAGTGAGATGGGATAATCAGTTTTAGGAGTTTAACAAATGTGGGTAGAACTTTAAGATAACACATGCGTTAGATAATATGCAGATGTGGTAGTGGTGGTGTAATTAGGGTTAAGAGAAAGCACTTTGTGATATTTACTACATGGTTATTTAGGTGAACTGGGGACAGCATCTGGAATTCTGTTTTGGACTTTTAATTCCTGTAATTATATTTGTAGTTAAAGGGGACATTGTCAATTGGGGTAAATGGGTAATTAACTTTAGTACAGGATTTGAAGATGAGATGAGGAGGTGAGCTATATATTTTTTATCTGTTGGACTGGGATTATTCCTTCAGAGGATCCTAAGGTATAATATGGTTTTACAGCATTAGTAGGCTGACTTGGGAGATGCTGACCAGTGAGGGTGAGAGTTACTCAGTAGCAGACATGGTGGTTAGAAAGGAGGAGAAATGGGAAGAAGAATAACAACTGGGCAAGATTTGGGAGGGCACAAGGATATTGTTTTTATGCCTTTTTATTTTTGGGAATATTATGGTGGAAGTTAGGAGCAATCTGTTGTGGTGAAGGCACTTGATGGTGGATGACACACTATCCATGGGGGAGGGGGATTAACAGGTCTTTGGACTGTAAGCCAGGTGTTCTATTAGCTTAGTTGCAGAAAAGCAGTTGAGGGAGTTGCAAGAAGAGGGGGGAAGACACCACTTCCTGGTACCCAACTCACTACAAATGTTAATCATCTTCTTGCTTTAGTTCATGAGGTATCCATAAGTGTCAGTCCTGGTTGTATGGATAAAGGTGCATCATGAAAAGTAGGTCAGTATGTGTGTGTCCTTCATAATGTAAGGGGACATATGTTACACAGGTGCTGTCTGCATCTGAGTAGTACCAAACAGTAGGTCCTGCTTCATCCAGATAATAGCAGATAGGTGGTGTCTATGATTCAGATTGTGAATATTTTATTTGTTAGGGGATCATTCTGCATCTCTGACTATGAATTTATGTTATAGGTTCTGTTTAAGCTGATAATGGCACTGTTGCCAATACCATGGCTAAGTCTGCATCAGACTCACAGCTGCAGAAGATGCAGTTACCAGTGATGAAGATGATGTACCTACAGGGAAGTATACACAGATGGGTATTAAGTCCAAAGACAGAGAGAGAGAGAGAGTGTGTGTGTGTGTGTGTGTGTGTGTGTGTGTGTGTGTGTGTGTGTGTTGGGGGTTGCACTGACTGTACTGAAGCACTAGCTCATTACCAGTGGGTGCTGCTGGGATACCCCTTCTAAAACATACTAGGTTGGTGAGCCTTTGTATGGGACTAGCCAGCAATACATTAGATTTTTGAATTCATGCCATACGGATGTTCAAGAGGCTGTACCATCTGCAGTATCACAACCTATTTAAGACATGCTGCAGCTTTCCCATATGCTGCTGTGGCTGATATTGTCACACAGCATGAAGACCTACTGAAACTGAGCATACATTTACATCCCTAGGCAAGGAGAATTTAAGGAATTGTCTGCAATATGGACCATTTCCTACATGAGCAACATGAGCTGGCTGAGCAGAAGGATGCCAGAAGGGCAAGAAATGATGCTGCTGTTCTCCAGCTGTAATGCAGGTTTAACAATAGCTTCACGAGACTGTGTTTAGAGGGTCACACAATAAACAATAAACAATACTGTACATTTGCTGATGCAACTACAGGTAGCCATGCTGCAACAGCAGCCTCTCTTTTGCAATCTACAGAAGCTCTGTTAGTGGATCCCCACCAGTAAGGACAACAGCTTTAACATCTGTGTGCATTTATAGGGAAGGACACCATCTATGAGAAGCCCATATCCAATACTGTATGCAGCTACAGCTGCTGATAGCAGCACATGCACATGGAGGTAGGACATATAATTTCTCTCCATCCCAGGGACCCACAGATGAGGCAGACAAGGGAGGGCACAAATGAATGAACAGCAGATGAGTGGTGTCAATGTTACAGAAAGCATTTCTACTGCTGTAATTCATAGGCAGGGAACTCTACTGCTTTAGGGCCTATTTGTGGTGGTATGCCTACATACTGCTTAGAAGAGGATGATTTGTCAGCTGTTATCTATTCCTTTACATATAACCATCATTTTACATACCACTGCATTGACTTGCTAAACTTATATGCATGCATTTTCTCATGATACTTGTGGTACTATTATAGCAAGTAATATAGACCTATCTAAACATCTAAATCAACACATCCTGCATCTGCTGGGCGCTGCTCTGTTATGGCTGCTGGGCAGCTTGTCATGGAGTCAGTAACAGTGTAAATACTGGTGTCCATGTCATTCACAGCATTAAGTACCAACCTTATGTGGGTCAGATTGTATAGGATTCAGAAGGCCAGAAATGTCTGACATAGCTTGATCTGGCAAGTATTGTAGCATTTCCCCGTATTTACCCAGAAAAGAGAAACCTCAACTTGATGTAAGCAAATACACTTTCAGTAATCTTACTGCCTGTTTAGAAGGCCCTTCTATATACTTTCTGGTGTAGTGTTTGGGACAAATTTAACTGGGATGATCATTCATGGTTTTTAGGGTATATCACCTAGGATCTGATTGTGAGGGTTTAAGCACCTTTCAAAGGCCTAGTACAGGTTGCTAGAGTGCTGTATATAGGCATCATGGCTCCTATCAGGATTACGTGCACACAGGGGCTAAGACTGGTACTTTACAGTTTCAGGGTCTGAGTTTCTAGCCTGACCTCTGGTCACTATCTGTTTGGGGTTTACAAATTTTTCCCATGCCTGGATTGGTTTTCTCCAGGTACTCTGATTTCCTTCCACATTCCAAAAGCATGTTTGTTGATTGGCTACTGTAAAAGTCTTGGGGATTTGTATAATGGTAAAGGTATTTAGCTTGCAACAACAAGCTACAGGGTTTAATTCTCGCGTTTGAAACTGAAAGTAGTTATACTTAAAGTATCTCCCAAGGATAGCTTAGTATTGCTATGCGGACAATGCAGCTGCACACTTCTGCACTGCAGGCAACCCAGCTAAGCACTGAGCAGCATCGCTCCACTTTCCATTGCTAATCTTCTATAGAATAAGTCCCTGTGTTAATCTCAGAGCAATAGCTGATCTAATTTACGTTCTCACAAATTAGTAATTAAGAATTATCTGCTACTATGGACAGTCAGTTTCCTAACACATCTCCAGTCAACCTGATTGACATGGGCATCCTGAGGCAATGTAGCAACTGCCTCGTGTATACTGACAACCACTTGCTCCTAAAGCAAACAAATACAGTATATGAAAGATGTAACCATATAACAAGTAGTAGCACAACAAAGTCATACTGTTTGATGAAAGCGCTTAACTATTTGTGTATTTTGTACTAATAAATCCTATCTGTGGACTCGCAACGTTGTGCTACTACTTGTTACTTGGTTATACTTCAGCACTTCAACACCATTTGGTTGAAAGATGTAACCATACCATGAAACTAAAATCAGTTCTCTCACATAACAATAAATAAGACATCAAACAGGTTGTCAGCAGACACACCTTTCCACTCACGCAAGATAAAATCAAGACACACAAACCCACATACGTGGAGGTACTCAGTAAGAACCTACCATAAGACCAGAGACCTTCCAAGCACAAACAACCGACACACACTGGTACATGAACAGAATTCCCAACTACACATAACACACATATCAGTGTCTCAACAATTAAGCCTCAAAGGAAAAACACCTCAAAACCTAATGTCCTTGTCATAGGCAACTCAATAGTGAGACACACACAGATGTGCCCCTCACCAGGCTGACAAGGAGAAGGTCATGGTTAGCTGCCTGTCAATTGCCAGGATCCATCAAATCACACATGGACTCATGCCACTCAGCAACAACTACTGTTATGACTCTCATAGTACATGTTGGAGTGAGTGAGTTGAGACGTACCTCTCTGGACTATATGAAGAGAGACATGACTGAACTGTCAGATTATGTGTCACTAGCCCTAAGCAGCATTCTACCTTCACCTAGGATGATGCCACAATACAGACAAAAAATGATTGATTTCAATAATTGGCTTAGCTTCTGGTGTCACTCCTGGGGGTCCATTATTTGACAGCCTGGGAAAACATGGTAGACAGACCATGCTGCCTTGCCAGAGATGGCCTTCAATTGTCTCCTCAAGGCTTTTGGATACTAGCAAAGATACTTGCCTCCCCCATAGCGCCTTTTTTAGGCACTGTCAAAACAAGTAAACTTCTGAGTTAAAGAAAGCCACCAGAGACAAACTCAAGGTCATGCTGCTTAATGCTAAGAGCCTAAACAGTAAACTGCACTCCATGGAAGCACTGCTCACCTTGGAAGATGCTGATGTCTATGCAATCACTGAGATTTGGTTCAAGGCCACAGAGAGCACCCTGGCTGTACTACAGTGCCTTTCACAAATTCAGACCTCAAAACAAGCATGAAAGAACCAAAGGTGGAGGTGTAGCCATCTTCATTAAATCCAAATGCACCTCAAGGCTGGTAATAGTGTGACTTTCTTGAGCTACTCCAGGTACAACCAGATATAGGGAAAATACCCTACCACATTATTGTTAGCTACAAGTCCCCCATCATGAACCAGGAGAAGCACACAGCTTACCTGAATTTCCTACAGTTGCTCACTATACAGCCAAACACCCTGGTCATGGGAGATTTCAACTATCCTCCCATCAACAGAGTGATTTACTCAAGCACAAACATGGCACCAACATGGGGGATTGCTGCACTACTCCCTGTGTGTTGCCATTCCTGGCAAGGTCAGACCATAAATCAGTTTAGTTTGAAGTAAAGATCACTCTTGACACCCTCACAGAAGCAAAAATAAATAAATAAATAAAAAAAATAGAACATTTTCTCCAAAGCAAACTATAGCCTACTAAGCAATGGTATAAAAAGTTTCAAAGCCCCTGTTAACACAACCAACAATGACGCCTATGCAGAAGAGTACACAAATGTCCTATATAGCCACTTAAACAAATGTATTGACTCAACTGTACCTGACAGGACTAAAACAGGTCCTTCTGAAAAAACAAGCCATACTGGTGGATTATAAGTATAAATAAGTTATGTAACAAAAGAAAGTAACTAACATGTAAGAACAAGAAGGAACTTACTCAACAAAGGAAATATACCCTTCACAGCTTGAACAAGCAAATCAGATATCTTGTAAAGTATGTAAAACAATACCGCTGACACTCCCAAAGTATCCTATCAGCAAAGGGAACAAGCCAAACGTTGCAAAAGATAAAACTGTAGGATACACCACGAGAAATCCAATTGTAGAAAAAATACTGCTTTATTCCAACAACGAACAAGAATAAAAAGAGATGAGCGCTTTCGCGTGCACTATGCACGCTTCATCAGATCTATTTAAAATATGTTAGATCTACTCTTTATATAGTATGCTTTAATCATTAGATACATCAATTAACAACCATTCCCTAATTAAAGATGTTCCATCCAATCAAACTTTAAAGTGTCCCAGTACTTTAAATAAATGCATCTTCTTTTCTATAAGAACATGTCATATATCAAATGCTTAAAACAGTCATAAAAATCATAAAAATCATAAAAAACTGACATACAAATACAATTTTAAACTGTCAATATCACACAACTGACATTCTCAATGCTCGTCACAGTTCGCTATATATTCCCAGTAATAACATTCGTAAGCTTTTAATGAGCAATGTATCTTACTTATAGCTCTCGCTGTAGAAATAGCGTAAATGAATTTTTTGTTACCAACTGTTTCCCAATGCATGAGCTTCAAACAATATCCTAATGCTTCCATCAAGACTGTCTTCTTAACGCAAGAATATGCGACATTTCAATTATTCAAATGTCAGTAAACAAAACCTGTTTTTAGCATTCCTGTTATCTCATCGTAAATATGAATCATTGAATATACATATATAAACAAACTCTCTCAGCCTGTTTAAACTGCTGTTGCAGACCTATTCATTTAAGATATTCCCAGCACTAAAATACCTTGTTTGCTACGGTCGCTAAGAGGCGTTCAATGCATCTAGTATGTTAAAGCTCAGGTTAACTGCAATTACATAATATATTTATTAGTTATAAAACTGTATTTATTCATATTTCATCAGTTAAATTTAAAATTTAAGATAACCTGTTGCTTTAATCAAGTATCTTTATATCACTGGAAAATCCAGTGTATCTATATGTGGACACCTATAGAACTATTATACTATAAAAATTCACATCAATATATATATGCTATTTAATTCACAAATGAATACCAGACTATGAAAAAATCCATATATTGTGAACATAAAAACAGTTAGAATAAAATTAAAATGAACTAAAACTATTATTATTATTATGTATTTATTTTCTTGTATATTTATTTTTATTTATTTATTTTATTTTAAAATGATTTCAATATAAATCAATGGATTAATTCTATCAATCAATGTATCATACTATCAACTAATAACAAGTCTATAAAATGTTTTTCATATCTAACTAATAGTTATACTTGATATCCATAACTATAATCTAGTTCTTAACAAAACTTATGTCAAAAGTTAGCCCATCCCATAAATATTCTTTCATATTGAAAACATTTTTTATACTATATATAATATATATATCATGTCTCAAATATTATGAAAACATTTATCTAAATAAAACAGCTAATATGATTATGTATTTAAAACATAAATTAATAACAAAATTAATAAAGTGACATAATATTAATTACAATCTCATCTTTATGCTCTGTATGTGACTTCTAAAGCTTATGGAACCAACTTCTGTTATATTATCCATAGTCTACATGTACCTCTTGTACTGACATTATATATTTCATAATAGAACATTTCTATTTTAAGCCCCTCAAAACTCTATACATGGAAACTTCACATCATACCTATATTGAAAATCATCTTTTTTCCAAAACAGGTTTCAAAGAGACATAATTATTAATACCTGGTGTTTTATGTGCACCAAATCTGAATATCCAATCTAACTCTAATTTAGCTAAATGGTTATTATTATCCCCCATTCTTAGGTTTGTTTTAACCGTCTGTAAGACCCTAAATTTAAACTCATGTGTGGGGTTCAGAATAATATGCCTGGCTAAGGCATTTAACTCATTTCTTTTACGAATGTCATAGATGTGATTATATATGCGTTCCTTGAGTTTCCTTTTCGTGAGGCCAATATAAAAGGCTTCACAGGCTGTACAATTAGCCATGTATACTAAATTCATCGTATCACAATTAGTATACTCTCTAGGTTTAAATTCAGAGAAGCCATCTGGATGTTGGTAGTACTGTGAAGTTGTTATATATTTACACATATTGCATTTCATGCATGGAAACGTGCCACCTACTATATGTTTCTTGTCTGTTCTTGAGTTTATATTATTAGAGTCTATAAAGAAGATGACTTTCAGACTATCACATGTGCGAAACGTAAAGGAAGGTTTATTGCCAACCAAAGTCTGTATATCATCAACCATAGTCAATACATTCCAGTGCTTAGTTAATATTTTCCTAATGTCAGCATTATCATTAGTGTATTTCATGACATATCTAATCCTATCATTCTCATATTTCCAGCCCTTATATGCATTGTTGGTTAAGTGTTGTCTATTTTCTTCAATAGCAACTCGATCCAAATTATTAATATCTATTCCTAATATTGGATGAAGGATGTCATTCTTTATTTCCTTCACTAATTTTGGAGCATATCCTCTCTTTACAAAAAGTCGTTCCATAAAATCTGCTTCTTCCTTTAATATTATTGGGTCTTTACATATTCTCATTAGTCTGGAGAACTGTCCTTTCACTACACCTGCAAACACATGTCTTGGGTGCATGCTACTGTACTCTATCATTGTATTCTTCCAACATTTTTTTCTATAAAGTTTAGAAGTCAAGCCACCCTCAGCATTAAAATAAAGATTGACATCTAAAAAGTTGATGTCTGCTTGTGAGTATTCAAGGGTAAACCTAAGGAACTCTGTGGTTGATTCTAGATAGTTCACAAACTCCTGTAGCTCTATAGCTGTTCCTGCCCATATCAAAACCACATCATCCACAAACCTCCTATATAATCGTACTTTGTTCATCCAAAAGCTATTAAATAAATGTTCTTGTTCCCAGAAATATAAAACTAGATTGGCGTAAGTATTTGCACATGGGGTGCCCATGGCAACCCCCCATGTTTGCAAGTAATACTTACTGTTGAACAAAAAAACATTGTTATATAGTACTGTTTCCATGAGTTGGTTTATCAATATTTGTCTATCAACAGAGAACTCACTTACTTTCACCATCAGTTCTCTGATGGCCTGCAATCCATATTCATTAGGTATGCAGGTGAATAAATTACAAACATCTAGTGTAACTAACAGAGGGCTATCTAAATTTATCAAATCCTGTTGGATCCCTTCTATATCTTCCAATAGATGTTGTGTGTCCTTTAGAATTGTTCCAATGTTATTAACTAAAGGTCTTAATGTTTTTTCCAAAAACATTGAGATATTATAAGTGGCCCAATTTCTCCCAGACACTATGGGTCGCATAGGTATAGGATTGGTCTCCTTATGTATTTTCGGTAATCCCTTCAGGGAGGGTATAAGTGGATCCTTGGTATATAAAAAATCATACATCTCGCTGCTTATCTGGCGACACATGAGCAAGTCATAAAGATTCTCATGTATATTATGACCTTAACTTCATCAATCATTATTTCCTTGTAAGTGCTAGTGGATGTCAACGATGTTTCGATATTATGAATATAATCTGTTTTATTAAGTATTACCACCCCACCTCCTTTATCTGCAGATGTAATTATGATGTCTCTATTCTTCCTTAGTTTCCTAAGTGATTCAAACTCTGTGTTATTTAAATTACAAAATTTGTTTTTTACATCCTTCTCAGAATAAAATGTATATAAGTCTTTTTCACATAATCTAATGAAGCATTCTACTGGTGGGGGTAACTGAGGAGAGAAAGTGCTTCTCTGTTTAAATACATTAATGGTAGCATTATTATTACCTTCATTCATAACAGTCTTGTTCTTATTTTTAAAAAACATTTTCAAGGCAATTCTTCTCGCAAATAATCTCAGATCGGTGAAGGTTTCAGACAACACACTTGATTGCGAGGGAATAAAATTCAACCCTCGATTTAACAGCGACAGGTCAGAGTCAGATAACACATAATCAGAGTGATTATACACCAAATCAGTCAATTCCATGCCTTTTTCTGTTGCCCGTACCTGTCCTGGGAGTATTTCCGCTTCCTCGGTCCCCTGCTCATCGATCTCCCTCTGGCGAAGTTGTCCAGTCTTATCGGAAAAGGAGCGTCTCCTGATCTGTTGTTATGTATGGTGGTTCGTCTAATAGCTCCCATTCTGGAGGGATCATCGGTGGGGTAAAGCGCTTGCTGGTTTGGAGGAGGTGTATTCAGGTCATTTACTTCTATGGTATGCTCCGTTCTAGATTCACTCAACTCAACTGCGGCAACTGCTACTGCTGATAAGGGCGCCAGATTCAAATTATTCACTACTGCTGTTTCCGGTTCCACACTTTGTTGGCGCATGCACTGATCAGTTTGTATAGTGTTGTTAGCATTGGCTCTAGGCCAAACAAAGATATTACCCATTTTAAAGTCATGATAGTCCCTTGTTAACTTACGTTGTTTAATAAGTTTCAATTTTTCACTATAGATGTTGATTTGCGTAGAAACATTATTAAGTTTCCTAATACATGCTTCAGACTTAAAGCGCTCAGTAATAGTTTTATATAGGACATCAGTCTTATTTTGCAAATCAATCTCTAGAGGTTCAAAATGTTCTAATAGCAGATGAATATATTTGAATCCTAGTTCTAAATTCAAGTCCTGCCATTTCTTTAGTAAGTCAGGGTACAGCTGGCCATACGTGGGCATGCATAGGACCCGCATGCCCCTCGGTATAACCTTAAAATGAATACATGCTTGTAGATGTTTCTTCTGCCATGAAAATCTTTGTAACTTATACAGATTATTTTCCAATTCTCTTGTCAAACTGTAGAAGTCATTCATATTGTCATCATTACTATTCAATGCAGTCCTTGTGCTTACCGGTTCCGAAAGATTTAACATTAACAAAGGATTGTTCTTTTGTGGTAAAAAGGCATCAAGATTCAGCAAATTTAACCTTGTTTCAGGATTATAGTCCAATTCCAGATTGATATTCTCCATAGCGTGGAGGTAGCGATACAAAATAACAAGCCAAAATATGCAAGATAATACCGCTGACACTCCCAAAGTATCCTATCAGCAAAAAAACCAAACGTTGCAAAAGATAAAACTGTAGGATACACCACGAGAAATCCAATTGTAGAAAAAATACTGCTTTATTCCAACAACGAACAAGAATAAAAAGAGATGAGCGCTTTCGCGTGCACTATGCTATTTAATTCACAAATGAATACCAGACTATGAAAAAAAATCCATATATTGTGAACATAAAAACAGTTAGAATAAAATTAAAAATTAAATAGCATATATATATATTGATGTGAATTTTTATGGTATAATAGTTCTATAGGTGTCCACACATAGATACACTGGATTTTCCAGTGATATAAAGATACTTGATTAAAGCAACTGTTTGGAATCTATTCCTTTAAGGTCCAGATGAAAATAGATGGCCTGTGGCTTACCAAGTTTGCAGACGACTGCAAACTGGGAGCAATCATTGAGTCTCCCAATGATATAAACAAGACTGAGGATATGTAAACAATCGTACCTTAGTTTTTGATTTATTGATCTTTACTGTTAAAAAAAGTGTGACTGTGAGCAACAGTTTTTGTCTGGCTTGCAAAACTTGTACAGTCAGAACAACTTTACTGTCCTTACTTTAGTATTTAGTTGTATATTGCTTGTGTGTTTTTTTTGTCATAGAAGTTGATTTAAGTTCTGTTTGAATTCTGTGGTTACTGATTTTTATTATTCTTTTCTTTTACAATATTTTATTTGTTTGAAGCTAATATGGATTCCTTAAATGAGTATGCAATTAATGATTTGCTAATGCACAAATATCTTGTACAGTGCAATAAATACTATGCATATTTAAAGGTGACAGCTGATAACAATGGTGATATGTGTTCCTCTTGCCAAAAGATGGATGATTTGCTTACCATTGTTAGAAGTAAATCTACACCTAATGATGATGATTGCAGTTGTTGAACTGGCACAGCTTGGAGAACTGTTGTTTCGTATATTAATGACTGGACAGATGAAATAAATAATGTTAGGCAAAGAGCAAACAGAATACATTTAGGGAATGATGCATCTATTGTCTGCAAAGATCATTCAACCCCTATGAAACAAGACAATACCCCTGACAACTCTGGAATTCTGGATGCAAATATTCAGCAATCTGAGGATCCATTTTGTTTAGAAGGAAAGAAAGGAAGACCTTCACAACAAATATCAAGCAAGAAAAAGAAACCGACTGTCTAAAGTAAAGAGAAAAATATACTAAAAAGGGCACTGCTTTGTTTTGTAACACACAGGTTACAGGGAATGATAATATTTTTCTATCAGAAAACCTTCAATCTGCAGAAAAAGGCATAATTTTTCCAAAAGAGAAGGTAATAAAAAGAGACAAGGGGCAGGTGAAAAGGAACTGAAGAACATTACTGTAAGAAAAAAGAAGAGAAAGACAGACGTTGACTACATGGCTCAAGCTGTGGATTTACAATGCCAGCTGGATGAGAATTGAATACACAATGAAAACAGTGAGATTAATAAGACTAATGGTGATGAAGATCTGTCCTTCATAACAATTGATAGAGCAGATCTTATTGTATTAGAAGCTGAAGATTCTCTAGAGTTGGTCAGCAAAGATATCCTTGTAATTGGAGATTCAGTTATTAGAGGAACTGATACTTGTATCTGCAGAGATGATAATGAACATCGAATAGTGTTATGCTTGCCAGGAGCAAAAATAGAAGATGTGAGACAAGCCCTGGAATGCCTTAACGTAAGGAAGTACGGATCCGTTTTCATTCATGTTGGTACAAATGATCTCATCTGCAAGGATTCTCTGTTAGTAGGGTACTGACAACCCTCTTAGATAGTATAGCTTGTACAGGTGTTAGGAAGTATTTTTCACAAATCACCTAAAGAAAGGATAGTCAAGTCACCATGAATAAAAAGATTTTTTGGGTAAATACCTACATTGAAAAAATATCCTGTTTTAAAAAATGGAAATGTGTAGAGCATCCAAGTCTAGCTTGGGGTACACATGTTAAGACAGAATGGTGTGTATTTGTTAAGATCAGGAAAGAGAATTTTTGCAGCAGGTATTTTGCAATATTTGACAAACACTAGGCAGGATTTTTGCCAGGTTGAAAATGTAATAGTTTACAGATAGCAACATTTGATGCATCTCTGATGGTTAATGCTAGGAGCATTAATAATACATTTTTTATTAGAGAATGTGCTATGTTCCCACAAGACTGATGATGTTATTGTTTGTGAAACATGGTTAAAGAACAATGACTGGAAACCAGTTCTGTCAGGGGATAAATGTTTTTACTGTAACAGACATTCTAACAAAACATCAGGTGGAGGTGTTATGATAGGGATTAAAGATAGTTAGGAGACCTGTAATTATTACATGTTCAATGATAACACCAATACTATAGACTGTGTAACTGTGACAATAAAGACAACCCTGGAACATATAACAATTGTTGGAGTGTATAGACCACCAAAGTCAAGTGTAGATGACCTAGAGGAATTAATACATTTCCTGCATGAAACACAGGAAGGAAGAATATTAGCCGGGGACTTAAATTTACCAGCAACAGAATGGAATAATATTGATTCAACAACGTTAGTAAGGAAATTATTCACAACGTATATTCAGGAACAACAATTGCTTCAGATTGTAAAAAAAACTACCAGGGGATGGAACATACTAGACATTGTTTGTGTTCCCAAAGAAATTACTGTTATTTTGAGTCAAGTTTTACCACTGTTGATGATCAGTAATCATGGCGTTATAAAGGTTAATTTGTTACTAGGTAATTCTGCCAAACAAAAATTTAAACCAATGCACAGAAGGTCAATTACAGATTATATGGAAGCAAAACAGTCTATATGTAAAACTAACTGGAGTGAGGTGTTCAGTGGAAAAACTGCAGATGGAATGTGGGAGGTTTTGAAAGAGAAATTGAGTACAAAAAAAAATGTTTAACATCAGAATCTAGGCATACAACGTCAGGGGGATATATTTAAATAAGAACAAATATCTTATTAAGGTGAGAGACAAAAATGTAAGAAATGGAAGAGAAGTTGAACTACAACTTTGAAAACTGAAATAACCAAGATGGACACACAGATTAAGCATAGTGTAAGACAAGATCAAGAAAAAAATTGAAGAAAATATATTTAAAGATATTGATCATGATAGGAAACCTTTTTATAGATGCATAAAATGTAGAAGGCGTAAAGACATACAAATTGATAAACTGTGTGTAGATTCTAAAATTTATTCTCAGACACAACAGATTACAGATATATTTACAAAATCTTATGCAAAACAGTTTGGCTCCACAAAAGGGATAATAAGTTATCCTATTGACATCCAGGTAACCCCAGATACTGGAATCAAATTAGATTATATTGAAAAAAAACTGCACAAACTGAATCCAAGCAAAGCACAGGGAGGGACGGATTTAGTAACAATGACCTGAGAACACTTCAGCAAGAACTTACTGTACCATTATATTTATTATTCACTAGGTTATATAAATATGGGAGATTCCTCAAGATTGGAGACATGCGCTTATTAAACCTGTCTTTAAGGGAAAGGGGAGTAGGATAAACCCGGAGACATATAGACCCTTAAGTCTACTTTCATGTTGTGGAAAAATAATGGAGAAGGTAATATTGGATATGTTATTGTCAGAACTGGATAGGCTGGGATTTGAAACAATATATTATCATGCATATGTTAAAAATAGATCTATTGCCACCTGTAACATGATGTTCTATCACAATATAATAACAGTTATGAATGAAAAATTGTGTTGTGATATAATTTATATAGATTTAACTTTAGCATTCAACAGGGTCGTACACAAAACACTGATCAATAAATTAGTACAACTAGGTATTGATGTACTCTTGATAAGATGGATGGCTGCATGGCTTAGATATAGGGCATGGCAAGTATCATACAGCAACTTGACAGGTGAAATATTTAGTTATAGCCAGGGTGTTTCACAGGGCTTTGCCCTAGGCCCCGACTTGTTTAGATTGTATCTTTCAGACTTAACTTTTTCATCTGATGTGTTCTACAGTCTATATGCAGATGATCTGAAATTGGGTAAACTCATTACATGTGTTACAGATAAGGCATGTCTGCAAAATAACTTGACTAAATTGACCATTTGGGCACAGGAGAATAATATGCTGATAAATACATAAAAAATTAAGCATATGAGATTTAGGATACATAAATTTAAAGGTGAATAATTAATACAGCACAGAGTGATTGAAACTGTAGACTCATTTAGAGTAGACCTGGGTATATGGGTAGATCGAGCTTTGCGTTTTTCTAATCATATCAACCAATTGGGTAATGATAGTTATAGAACTAAAGGTTATATAAAAAGATTTATAAAGTCTAGGGAATCAAAAGTGATGAATTCATTGTCTGTTAGTTACATTAGACCCAAACTTGAGTATGGACTAACAATATGGCAGCCCTAAAAGAAAACAAGCACAAGTAAACTGGAAAGAGTACAGTGGAAATATACCAAGGGCATCCATGGATGTGAAAATTTAAGTTATTATGAAAGACTAACATATCTGAACTTGTACAGTGTCTCTTATAGATACATAAGAGGAGATCTTATTCAAGTATATAGGGCATTTAGAGGGGTCTATATTACAACATCAAAACATTGTAACATCGAACACCTAAACATCGGCAAGTATTCAGCGAAATCCACTTCCGCAATTTGCTGAATACTTAAAGGGCAAAGATGTAGTTGGCCAGCTACACAATTTTGCCCTTTTCTCCACTGTACTGTGATCTCAGAGTTAGTATATTTAGTTAGGGTGTGTGTGGGGGGGCGCACGAGTGGGTTTGGTTTAGGTAAATTTAGTTCCATTGGGTTGTGAGGGAAATATTTGTTTGCCCTTTAAGTATTCAGTGAATCTCGGAAGTGCATTTTGCTGAATACTTGCCGATGTTTAGGTGCTCGATGTTATGGCATTTCCACATTGTAATATAGACTCCATTTAGAGACAACTACCTCTGGGAATGTTTGGGGTTATCAAAAAGTACTAGAGAATCATCAGACAGCCTATGTAGAAGGTTCTATAGGAATTAGAAGTGTACTAGTTGGTTCTCTGACAGAGTAGGTGATGCATGGAACAGACTACCAAATTACATTAAATTAATTACTAGTTTAGATATTTTTTAGAACAGACTAGACACTTATTATGGGAACAAGTGTTTTGGTATATTGCCAAGCTAGAAGGGCATTACTGTCTGTGCTTGAAATATTTGTATGTATGTATGTATGAACATATTTCAGAAGGACAGGAACAAAAACCAACTCCCAGATACCTGTGTCTACAAAACAACTGTAAAGAATCCAAAAACAAACAGTTGACAGAGGTTCGGCTCCAGGTTAAAACATAGAACATCAATATCACAAGCACCTTTCAGAACTGCTTGTCACACACCTGATGAAGCAGTTGTGAAAGCGCTTGTGATATTAAAGTTCTATGTTTTAATTTGGAGCCGAACCTGTGTCGACTGTTTGTTTTTGGATATTACAGAAGGGGCTGATGCAGGCAAATGATTAGTGCCAAAGTCAAGGGATAAAAATAAATGCAAAAAAATGCCTCATTATCCCCTTTGGCAAAGAAGTAGCCCCTGCTAATTATGATATAGATAGAACCCCTGTAAGTTCAAACCGAGTTGTGTGAGACTTGGGAACAAAGGTTGACAGCAATCTAAACTTCGATCATCATGTGTCCATAGTGGTAAGAAAGGCCTTCTACATTTAACATCTCATAAATAAGGGCATCGCATCCAAGACTAAGGAGAATATAACTCCACTGTACTCACAAAGTAGGGACAGATTTTAAATACTGCTCTTAATAACTTAGAAAGTTGCAAGAAAAAACGTTTTTTTAACCATGCATTTTCTGAAGGATACAGAGTCTGAAATTCAAATGACTGTAATTATTTAGTGATTTCAGTTCTCAGTGATATGCCAGAACACCACAGGTTTTGTGAAGAAAAGACCAAAAATATGAGGCAGAAATCTGGACATTTGAAAAGCATGCTGGGAATAGGCTTACATATACTCTACCTGATAGATTCTAAGACATGTTAAGGTAGAAGTTTAACCCATTCACACCTATGGCATATTTTAGTACGTTTCCATTTCATTAGCATACCCCCTTATGGATGAGGACATTGTCTGGAGCAGGCCAAGTGACTTATCAGCTCATGCAATGCAGCATGTGGAAGAACAATATAGTGTAAGCAAAATGACACCAATATTTTTAGTTTAAGATGCACTGCTATAGAGATAATAAGCATCATTTGTCAACTGTATATTTAACTTTAAGTATATATCAAAACAGGTGTTAAATATGAATCTTTTTCACAGAGCCTCTGCTGAAAAAGGATTTCATCCCAGTTGAACTTTACCAGCAAACAAAGATAAAGAAATAACTATTATGACTATTTCAGTTTCATAAATGAGTGAGATGTATGCTTATGATGAGCATAATATGAAAAGTCATTATGGGATACAGAGAAACACTCTGCTATTGTCCATGTAAAACATACTACAGTGGAGTTGATGGTAATAGCTTGTAAATCTTTATGAAGAAATACAATGTTTTGATATTTATATTAATACTACCAAAACCAAGTGATTTACAGAAGATGAGTCATTCATGTCAGCATCATGGACCAGCACTTCCCCACAAATTCTCTAGCCAGCCTGATTGAGATGGGTATCTTGAGACAGTGTAAGAATTGTCTCATACTGTCTTGACAACCATCTCTTTATTACTTAAACAGCATAACAGTGCGTGTGGGAGATGTACATATATAATATCCTTAGAGGCAAAAATCTTACACACAGTAAAGTCAAACACCAAAATCATCAGTCGTAGCTCACACAACACCCTTCCAAAGCCACCACATAATCCATCATATGCTTAAATTCTAAAGATTAACTTGCATAAACCTCAAAGAACTCAAAATCACAAGACAGGCACAAAGCACACTCAGCAAATTAGGCCTGTTTCTACCTCTAGCACAAGGAGTCCCAAAGTTACAGATGTTGAGCCCTTAAGGAAGGCATCGACCCAACCAAACTTTCTTGTTATAAGTGACTCCACTGCAAGACATACAGCTGCACCTCTTACCAGACTGAGGAAGGAAACAGTTAGTAGCTTGTCTGGTGCCAGGATCTATCAGGTCACACATGGACTAAAGTCCTTGAATAACAAGTATCAGTATGACCCTGTCATAGTTCATGCTGGTATCAGTGACTCCCTGGACTATATGAATAGAAACATGATGGAGCACTCAGACTGTGTGTCCAAGGCTTGTATGAGCCTAGCATTACACAGTATTCTACCTTCTCCAGGGCTCATGCTGCAATATGAGCAAAAAATAATTTACATCAATAATGGACTTAGTTTTTGGTGTCTTTAAAGGGGGGTCCAATATTTGTCAGCCTGAGAGGATATGATTGACAGACCTCACTGCTTCATCAGGAATGGCCTGCACCTGTCCTTTTTGATTAATGCCAAGGATAATGTCCACCCCATACTGCCCTTTTTTAGGCAATGCCAACCTGAAAAACCCACCAACATAATGAAGCAAGCAAAGGAACATATGAAGGTGTTACTGTTGGGTGTACATCACTTAATCGAAAGTTTAATTCCTACAACCTTTATTCATCGACCACTATATGTCGAACGTCATTTCAGCGATTGACAAAGGAAGGATAAGGAAGCACTTGGCCAACACCACAACGTTGCCCTTTTCCCCAAAGTAGTGCCCTCTCAGAGTTAGTATATATAGCTGGGGCAGTGGTGGTGGGGGGGTAAAGCTCCCCAGTTGGGTGGGTTTGATTTTGTGTGGTTTGTGTTCCTTTGTGCCTTTGGCCAAGTGATTCATTACCATGGGAAAGATTTCATCACTTGCTGAAATGACATTCAACGTATAGTGGTCGATGTATAAAGGTTCAATGAATTACATGTTTGATTAAGTGATATAGATCCTACTGATCAATGCTAAGAGCCTGAATCAAGAAACTCCACTCCCTGCATGCACTTCTCAACCTGGAAGGCACTGACATCTGTGTAGTAACTGAGACACATTTTAAAATAGCAGAGAGCACTCCAGCTGTGCAGGGCTATAGCACCTTCCAAACATTTACACAAGCTACTGTGCAGGAGGGGAAGTTGGAGGTCTCTCAATCTACATCTACAAGAGACTCACATGAAGGCTGGTAAAGCTGCATGATATATTAGAACTTCCTCAAGTCTACATAACCATCAGAAAGGTCCCATACCATTTATTAGTTAGAAACAACACCTATCTAGAGGAACTAGAATCACTCAGTATTAAAACCCAGTGCCATTCTTCTAAGTGATCTAAACTATCCAACCATAGACTGGGAAACCTATGCCACTGCTAGTGATGGTGGATAGTTTAGCACTAGCACTACTAGCACAGAGATTCCTGGACTTTGCTCATGCAAATGCCCTGAAACAATTAGTCTGAGTACCCACCAGAGGGAATAACATCTTGGATCTTGTCCTTACTAATACAGGACCATCTTGCACCATTCCTTACGCACCTTCATCACTTTTTAGGTCTGACCATACAGCAGTCTCCTTCTAAATAAAAGTGAAACCAGAGATTCCTTCCACCCAAGGAAATTTTTAATTTCTTTAAAACAAACTATCTATTCCTAAGTGATACACTGGCAATCTTCAAATCCCCACCAAACCCAGGTAACTCCACTGAATATGCAGAAGTGTATACCACCACACTATACCAGCATGTAAACAGCTGCATAGATGCAGCTGTATTTCATAGGAACAAGTCTGAGGCAACCCCCAGAAATAAACACACATAGCGGGACCATAATATCAACAAGCTTTATTATAAAAGGAAAATAATTTTGACCAAAAGTAAGAAGAGTAATTGCCAGAATGTTAGAGCACTTGCCACTCAAATAATCAAACTGAGCAACTTAATACAATCCAACAAAGCCAAGTTTGAGGCTAAAATAGCTACCCAAGCCAAAGACAATCACAAGGCATTCTTAAGTTATGTTCATAATCTGAAAAGCACAATCCAGCAATGCACTCAGCTGAATGTGAATGATGTTAACTACACTGATGCTGAAGATATTGAGAACTACTGGATAACAAATTTAGCTGTAACTTCATGCCTTTCTCCCCTCTGTCTGTCCCTCAAGAAAGTGGCTCCCCTCTGGCTATCACACAAAGCCAAGTCCTGAAAGTGCTATCAGGAGCTAAAAATATTGTACTGATCCGTCCTGACAATATTGTAAATGCATTTTTAATGGTATGAAGCATGATTTATCCACACCCCTAACAACAATGTTCGATCTCAGCCTCTGTACAGGTTTTGTACTAAGTGAATGGACAGCTACAGTCATTCTTCTGCGTAAGAGAGGTCCTTCCACAAACCCAAGCAATTACAGACCCATAAGTCTGGTCAGCCTCATATGCAAAGTCATGGAAAGACTTATCACGGAAGTAATCAGTCAGAACATAGGGAACCTCTAAACACTGGACCTGTCTCAGTTGGTATTTGTCAAGGCAGGTCATGCTTACTCAGCCTGATAAATTATTTTGAAAAGGTCACCAAAGCAATGGATGAAGGCAAAACAATGCACAGCATATCCCTCAACTTGGATAAAGCTTTTGACACAATTCCCACTCAGGCATAGTTGAAAAGCTAAAAAAACTGGGAATAAACCCCTATGTCTCCCTCTGGATTGCCAAATACGTTACAGACAGGATGCAGACAATCAAAATGGGAGAAGTTACCAACACAAAGCCAAGAGTCACCAGTGGAGTTCCATGGCGTCCTGTGCTAGGATGTCTCCTGTTTGGCATCTTCTTTTTTGAAGTAAATGCCAATACCAAAGGGCCCTGGCTAAATTTGCAGATATGTACAAGCTAGGAGCAATGAACTTCCAAATGACTTAGTCATCCTGCAGGAAGGTTTGTCCCAAATAATAACTGGTGCCAAAACCATGCACTGAATCCAAATGTCACAAAATGCATTATTGTATCCTTTGGGACGTCATTTACCACAGGGAACTGCAATATTGACAATATGCCTGTAAGAGTTGACACAGTTGTTTGGGATTTGGAAACGTATGTTGGCACTGATTTAACTTTTGACCAACATGTGTCCATTGTTGTAAGAAAGTCCTTCTATATTGCACAGCTTATAATCAAAGGGACTGTGTTGAACTAGGGATGTCACTGTCCCCCTTTTACACAGCCCTCTTTAGGTCAATAATTAAGTATAATTCCCCCTTTGGCATGTATCTGTCCAGACATGCGCAACAACTGAAATGTCCACAGAGGTACCTTACTAAAAAGATACAAGGCCTGAATAACATATCCTACATGGGCTGACTCAAAATCCTGTCACTATACTCAGTATCCTACAGACTGCTAGTAGATGACCTGTGTCTGGCATGCACGTCTTCCTCCAACCCATTACTGAGGGATTTATTACTCATCAGCATGGTAAATGGCTTCAGAAATACTTGGTATTGAGATTGAAACCTCTTCTCCATCATCAATAAAATATTTTTGGGGGGGAAAGTATGTCATGCAAAGGATACCGTTGCTGCAGAGCAGACCCTCATCCACATAAAAGAAAGTTCATCCCTGCCCACATTCAAATACAACTTAGTTCTATGGATGGGAAATGGAAACATTTAACTGTCACCTGTACTACTAATGGACAGAAGCAGCTCCTAAGTGTCTTATCCCATGCATGAGTATCCTCAGGTTGTCTATGGTATGATCCCAGTTATTATCATTAGGGGTAGTGTATAGTTATCGACCATGGGATGGGTAAGACCAATCTATAACATAGTGGGATCTGTTATTTTTTTAATCACTTAAGACATAGGCAAACATACATTTATATAAAAGAAAACAAACCTTGTTAACATGTTCACAGTTACAAACATTATGCATTGCATACATGCTTTTATACAATCATCATCAACCCAACATTACATAAATTGCACAATTCCTGCCATGCCTTAAACCTCATTCTTCCTCCAAAACATTATTCTTCATGTATTGTTCCCATAATTTCCATTTTTTCTATTTAGTTTGCTCCTATCCTTTTCTAAAGATCCCAGTCCCAGTTTTTTCATCTCTGTTACAATGTTCAGTACTTCAAGTACAGTTGGTTTAGATTTTGATTTCCATTTTCTAGTGATTGCATTTTTGACAGGCACCAGAATTAATGAGGAATTAGGCAATCCAGATTGCATATCCCAGCTCAAAAAAAAAAGAAATTTCCTTAGTTACACCCATTTGTTCACCCAGTATTTCTGACAGAGTACTGTGAAGGGAATATTTCAAGTCTGCCAGTTAGTTAAACTTCTAGAACATATATGTTCTCAGTTACCTCTTTCTTTCCCATCACACTTATAACATTTGCCATCCGAGGAAAATTCTTTGGAGTTTTTTCCAGGTATAAAAATATGTAAACACTCCCCAGCAAAAGTCCTAAATCTTCTAAACGTTGTTGCATATTTAGGAGTCATACATATATCCTCCATCTGCAGTACAATTTTCTGCAAGGCGTCTTCACATTCTATTACCTTTCCATCTCTAGTCATTTGCTCCAAATACCTTGCTTCCTTTGCCAAATTTTCTCCAGTAAATTCCAGCCCCCTCTTGCCTATTCTCTTTAGCCTTAATTGCAGTCATCCCTACTGGCAGAATCTCCTTTCTCTATTCATTGGCTTAGTTCTGAAAAAACTTTCTGTTACTTTATGACTACACTATTCTATGTGGCTGCTGTTATTCTCCTTATTGATATGCATCCAAAATCCCATTCTCTCTTTACTTCTTGAATTCCTCCCATGCTTCATAATCTTTCCTTTCCACTTCAAATGATAGCTTTCTGCTTGTGTTATGTATATGAGCCTCAACTGTGTAGTTCTAAAATATCTCTTTGAATCAGGTGATCCTAAACAACCTTGTTCTATTCGAAGAATCAACTTATCCATCTTGATCCTTGCCCCCTTCCCCTCCCAGATAAAATCCTTCAACTCTATTAATTACTGTCTAAAACTTTTCCTATGGTTGATAAAAATATGTCTGGCCTCCATAAAAAATTAAAAACTAAAAATATTTACACTGCTTGTATCTTTCTATACATATCCATAAACAAGAGCTTCCAGTCTCTGTATTATCTTTTGTTTAGTCTCTTCCCACATTACAATCCATATCATATCATTGAATTTCTGAGTCTCTTATGTAATCTGCCAATGACTGTAAATTGAAAATAAAGGGGAAAGAGGACACCCCTGCCTGATTCCTATCTTCAGACAAAATTTATAAGTGAGGAACCCTCCCACTTTAATTTTTGCCTTTGATCCCTCATATATCCTTCTAATTAACTTTATTATTGTATAAGGTAATGCAAATTTTTCCACTACCCTACTCATAAAAACCCAGCTTACTCTATCGAATGTTTTTTCTGCATCAAGAGCTACCAACAATAGTTGTATTTTCTTATATTCTGTTCCCCTTTGGATCATCATTATTCTATTAATGTTGTCAAATATTTGCCTAGCCTCAACAAAACCACACTGACTCATAGCTATCGATTTTGGCAATACCTTTGTCATTATTTTAGCTAACACAGACATAAACATTTATAATCATGGTTTAAAACTGAAACAGGCCTATATGAAGCTGGGTCTGATAGGGCTTGACCATCTTTATGTATTACAGCCACCACAGCATTCTTCCAGGATGTTGGGGCTTCCCCTTCTTTTAAAATACTGTTAAAATCTTCCAGGTCTTTATCACTTTCTTCCCTCCTAGCTTCCAGACTTCCACAGGAATACCATCTATTCTTGGAGACTTTCCTGTCGATTTATTATCTATCACTGTTTAAATCTCCTCTCCTATCTTAACAGTTAATTGTTGAGCCTCATCTACCACTAACCTTGGCATACTTAAGTCTTCCATAAATATTTCCATTGGTAATTTTTTTTTGGATTTCCTCATTGCTCTGCTTTATTCAAATTGTCATAAAATTTTTGAAATATCTCTAATACCTCTACAGGATCGCTGGTTATTTCTCTTGTTATAGGCATCCTAAGTTTGGCAACAACCCCTTCAACTTTCTGTTGGCCAAGTCATTGTGCTAAGAGTTTTTGTGCTCTGGAGTTATTATCAAAAAACATTTGCTTAACAGAAATCTTCCTAACTTGTATATTATCCAGGAACAACCTTATTTTCTCTTTAGCATGCTGGAGTTGCTCCTCTTCATGTTCTGTGAGATTCCCCTTATTCTGAAACACTTTAACCTTTGTAAGGCACTCTTAATAATTATTACTGCTACTTAACCATATATTTTTTTTTTTATTTCTACCTAGTTTTGAACTCTATTTTAATTTTATCCTACTCACTAGCCATAACTTCTGAACAAATATCTATCTTACCTAATAGTTCTCAAATAATTTCTGCCACAAATCCTTTAACTTCTTCCTCTTTTAAGTGGTAGGTGGGAAAGCATCAGAGTCTCATTTGTACATTATTATCCTGCATTTTTATCTTAGCTGTTATTGGTGAATGATCTGAAATAGTTAATGGATGGTGTCAAAGTTTTCAATTAAATTTCTGTCCAGCCTAGCCCAGTTATGTACCTTGAGGAATAATATGCAAATTATTTGAGTTCCTACTACTGAATTCACGCCTTCTATACCAAATATTTTCTTAAATTTCTTTAGGCAAATATACTATTTTGATATATTTTCCCCTGTAGGTCCCCCAGATACATCCTCACTGTTGCAATTCAAGTTTTTAGTTCCCACCTATAAGTAATATACCCTGCTGAAAACTGATTTCTCCCAAAATATTCTTAAGCTGCATAATATACATTTTAGGTGGAATATAAATACATGCCAATGTAATCCTTCTTCCTTGCCAGCAGTCCCTTACTATCACAAATCCACCATTACTGTCTTTTTCCATCTTCTATCATTATTACCCTAGCAATTAGTGTAAGTACTCTCCTTTTCCTTTGTCCCTAATGTTCTGCTGAATATCCATCCTGAATCCCTTTCTTTATCAAATTCACATGCTTACTTCTATCCAAATGTGTCTCATATAACAATACTATTTGCACTTTGCATTTCTTAATATAATTCAATACGTCTACCTTTTTGTCTTTACCTGTGAGAACATTCATGTTCCAAAATATGTTTAGCATAGCCATTATGGTATATGGTAAGAAGCTTATATATATATATATATATATATATATATATATATATATATATATATATATAGATTACATGCACCAATTAATGTTTGGCAGGTTGATCTCTTATATAGTTTCTTGTCCTCTCCATTTGAACCTAAGTCACACTTTATAAGACACTTTGTTTTAGTGAGCACCCTCAAAAATAGCCCCCCCCAGAACACTCCCATAACCTATTAACTTAAAACACACAAAACTATGTACATCTTCAAATAATAACGTTTAACCCTCCTGAAAGGATTGAGTGTTCCAGGTCAACAGCTGCACACAGCATAATATAACCTAACATTAATATTGTCAACAGTAAGTGACTTAGACTTAGACTTAGGACAGTCACTAACAGAATGATATATGGTTAATGTCTGATCATATGTTTAAGAAACATGATGGTACCTTGGTCAGTGTAGTGATTTTTGGTGACTGCATCATTCTAGTGATAGCAAGGCCAATTTGCTGAGGAATTGCATTATTTTTTATTATTATTTCATGTGTACATACCATGTGTCTGTCTCCACATGTCATTTGCATGTGACTGGCATCCTAGAATTAGTTTCTTTGCCTTGTACCCACTGAGTGCTGGGAAATATTCCAGCTTGTCCATGACCTTAAAGTGGATAAATGGTATCACAGAATGAATGAAAATAAGAATGTATGAAATGCCAATACAATACAGCTATATTCTAGACATATGTTGCATTCCATACCTTGAACATAAGTGATATAACCAAATATACAGAATCAGAACATAATTATTTTTTTTATTTATCATTTGATGATTGGGTTAGTCCCACTAGGTTATTAGACTCTTTTCAGGGGAAAATTCAACCAGGCCATCAAGGAACTTCCCCCACTCTTCAATAGGTGCCATGGAATATTTTACATCAGCCTGAGCTACACCAATTCAAGTAGATGGGGATATTGGTTTAATGTCTCATCTGAAAGTTGACACAATCGGGGGTGCAGCACCTCCCTTATGCTGCACTGCAGTGTTAGCAATTGATCTACCTGGTGTGGGAATAGAACCCACAGCCTTCTACACCAAAAGTGAATGCACTACCTGTTGGACCACTGATACCACATTCTAGCAGTTTTGTGGGTCTACTGGGGTTCCCTACTAATATAAGGCTGTATCTATGCAAGAGTTTGATATTTTCTAGTAAGTTGCTTTAACTGTCATATTTGGATATTCAATAATACATATCACATATAATGTATTTTTAGATATCTATGTAATGGAACAGCTGCTTTTCTGAGAAGGGCTATGCCCACATGTACTTCAGCTTGTTTCATGTATAAATAATACTGCTGATAATACAATCAGGATTATTTAACTGTAAATAAAAGAAACACTGATTTTTGGATCTTAAAAAAATGACATTTTCATTAGCTGAAATTATAGGATTTACACTCATGACTGCTAAATTTAATTTCTAGTTTTTATCATGTTTTCTATATTTTACTGCATCTATAATGTGAAAATTAAAACATATTTTAAGAATAGAATATTCAATACAACAAACTGACAGTATTATAAGTAGTAAATGTAATACTTTATAGTGAATGATTGCTCTCATGTAAAATGTCAAATTCCAAGAAAATCTTATCAGATGGTATAGATATCAGACTGGATATTTTCAAAAGGAAATGTAAACCCAATATCCACAGTGATCAACTGGCCATGGATCAGCTGCTTTCACACATGCAAAATTCACCACACTTCAAAAACAACACCTTTTTGACAAGGAGCACCTCTAATGTTTTACCTTGTTCAAGTACAGCAATTTCTACCTACTGTACTGCACTTCGTCTCATTTCATATACACAAAGTACAGTATCCCCAGTCTATTATCTTTAAACACTGACAAATGAGAGTATGACAGCCTTTCAGCCAGGTATATCTCAGATGCTTGTCTGATCAAATTAAAGAAATTCTGCAAATAGTATTGTATTCAGCTTGATTAGCATATGCATACAACCCCTTTTTTACCCATGATTCTTTGACTGTGAACAAGTATCAGTAAAATAAAATGCTTTTACACATAGATTAACCTCCCTCAGTCATAACACAGACTAATCACTTTCTGAATGACTGACATCTGATGGTTTAATGTGATGAAATTATACGAATTCTACCTATTGTAATATACCTCACATTGTTTCACATAGATATATCCCCTTACTCCACATGATTACTTAACTTTGATGAAATGATAATAGATCAAGTGCTTATCCAGTTACTATATTTTGAACGTGTATACCATCAGTGCTGTGACTAAGTAAAATGCCAGTTTCATAGCCCAAAGTAATGTTTTCAGCTTGTTTTATACATACAATTGTCACAACTCAGCTCACCCTCTCTATACTTAATTGGGATCACACTAACAGCCCAGTGAAAATGGTTTTACTACAAGCACTCAAAACTCACTGTCTCAAAGCCAGGAACTAGAGTGTCTTTAGCATGTGTAGGCTGCCATTTGTTCTTGAATGAAGCAATTCCCACAGCTTACCTGAACACATTATGTGAGTGAACTAAAGGTGGCAGCTGTGGAGAAGGAAGCAGAAGGGAGATTTTAGGGTTAGGGAGTTTTAGGTAGAGAGAGTGGAAAGAAAGTTTAATGTTTAAGGAGCGATCTATGAATTTAGACAGAAGTGTTGCTGGCTTCAAGAGTGCCCTGTGCCGGTACCTCAATCAATCAGGAGCAATTGGGACAGAAGGGTTAAGGATGTTGAGTAGCTTTTCAGAGTCAGAGTTAAGGTTCTTGAAAAGTTGTACAGTTTATAAGCTGGGTGTTGGCAGGGCTATGTAGAAACAGGAAATCATATTAGCGGGCATTCAAGCGGTTGCTTTTTCAAAAAAAGTATGTCACCAGCTACTGAGATGTAAGCACCCATATTAGACCCAGTGAAAATATCTCTTACCCCTGAACTGCAGGTCTGCAATAGAAAATAAATACTTGTTTTTGGGCATATCTCCATCTCACCTGTGTGAACTGGAATCCCTATTCCGGCCAGGATCAGGTCCCTATGAATTAGCTCCCAATTGTTCATTTTCACAGTTGTGAAACACAGCAGCATGTAGCATGCCCAGAGGATTATAATTCCAGTTGTCTACTACAGTCCTGCTTAAGTGCCTGCTTTTGGTTTATAAAATGAACTATTTAGCTGATTATATGATGTAGTTAGCAATTAAAGAAAAACAGAGACGTGATGGCTCATGCCCTTACTACTTATCAGTGTATTTTAGTGCTTTGTTGTGACTGCTCATTCTGTATCAATAAACTAATAAATTAATACACTAAGAATGCATTTCCCCATGGTACACTTGGCACATGAGGGATTATGCCCAAACTTCCCCCAGAAGTGGGAAATTAGAAAAACAAAACATTTTGCAGAAGTAGAAATTATGGCAAGGCTTATAAGCCAGTACAAAATTGTATTTTGCAAGGAAGTTTCAACTGATTAAAAATATGGATATTAAGCAGGGTTGCACTTCCTTTTAATTAGCTGAAGTTTGCTTTCTTTGTACCTTTGGAGCAGACTGTCAGTAGACAATAGGTGCTAAAACCCAACAGTTGCTGATTAAAGAAACAATATGGGCATTTAAAAATGAAAAGTGCATCTCCAAATAATCTGCTACATTTAAAAGAATAAAACTGTCATTATCTATTCTAAGAATCTACAACTCTACAAAGGCATTGCAGAAGAACACTTGTCTTGGTAGAGTGTGCAACCTTTGTTGTAGGATTCAAGAAAAATGAAGCCTCATAAAAAACAGTGATAGCAGCCTTGAGCTGAAGTGCACTTGAGTTCAGAGCCTTAAGGAATGAACGTGAACTACATTATTGCCTTAATCCTAATTACACTGCCAGCGCTAGTAGTTTAAAACTCTCAAGCATGACCCTGCACATAATGCAAGCCTGTTTCAAAGATTAATTAACTATTCCATGATAAGAACTGATTTCAGATGGCAATATGTATTTAGGTTTTTAAACAGACAGTTCTGAAGATTCAATATATACCAAAACACGAAATGTAATGAAAACTACAGCATCTTTTTAACTTGGAATTGTACTTTGATATATTGTTGGCATATTGCAGCAATATTGGGAAAAAAACACAATTTCTAATATAATTTCAAATGAAATATTCTGTGTCTTAGGTTGTATTAACCCTTGCTTAAGAAGGTTAATTAAAACTATAGCAAAAGTACATAATGACATTATAACTGCAGTACATACTAACATGCAATAATTATGTTATTGCTGTGTGACAACTGCATACCAAAATGCTTGATAAGGAATATGCCTGAAGCCTTAGCATCTTTCCTCATTTGTGTGAATAGTATATATCCTGAAGTAACTATCCCTATATACAGATCTACTTCTTCATATATATGTCTATATATATATATATATATATATATATATATATATATATATATATATATATATATAGGTGTCACTCGTTGTAGAAAATACAAATGTGAGAAGCACAAACGAGTGACATCACAAATGTGTTGACTGCACATTTGTGAGAATCACGTTTGGCTGCATTTAGCCTTTATATAGTGTAGGTATTTGGGATTATGCAGGAAACAGATGTTTTACTGGAAAGGTGGTGGTTATGAAAATGTGCAAGCCTACATTATAGTGGGTAGTGGGTATGTAAAGTGTTCAAGGGTTAGGGTTAGGTAAGTAGTGAAATTTAGTGTTGTACCTGACTGGTTTTGTGGTTGCACTGTCTTTTTGTATTGGTTAGTGGCACTATTAGGAAAAGTGTTTTTTGTAATGTAATATGTACTGTTAGGGTTAGAATAAAAGAAAAAAAAAGATTTCATCAGGATAAACATTTCATTAAATAATAAAAAAAGAAACATTTACATAGTTCTGGACCTTAACTCAACTTCACAAGTATATTCTAAAAACTGTTCTAAGTCATTAGATGAAAGACCAGAAATGGTACTTGGTTAATGATAATAAATCAGAAAAAAGTCAATTTGTTTTAACATGACTGACAAACCTTCGCTGCGTTCTCAATTTCAGTACACTTTTAATACTAACAGAATCAAACCAGTTACATGGTTTGTATTTAAAAATGCCAGAATGGCTCCTGAAATTCTAATAGTGCCACTATATCTATGACATCTCCCCTATGGTCTACATATACACTATCTAGCACAGAAAAAAAAAAGAAACTTTTTGCAGTTAGTATAACATTCTGTGTTTTTAAGTAGACCAATTTGTATCATTAGATCTAATGGCATTGAAATGCTCTTAAACTATTTTACTTCAGTTTATAACTAGGCTTTCACACATAAAAGGAGTTACAGTATGAACAGTCTGTTATATAAATAACAAGTTTACATGTCAATTGCCAGTGACCAGTCCAGGTGTGATAAGTCAATAGAAATGACCTTTTGATACACATTCACAATAACAGCATATGGCACTCTTGAAAATTCCCTTTGTTTTAACTGGCAAAGGACCAGGAGTAGGATGTTTAAACAAAAATTTTAAAGTTTCACCCCTTCTTGTTAATAAACATAGGTTTAGTACCAACACATCTAGAATAGAGCCTCATTCCCCAAAATAAACTTACAGTAGTGCTGTAAGACTACTGCTGTAGTGTGACAGCATTCAATTTTGGGTTGGATTTGTTAAGTTTGGAAAGTTTACATTATTTTCTGATTTATGCTTTTATTATATTACCTTTTTTTAATAATTTTGTTAACTTTCATTTTACCTTCAAGTTTTTGCCTTTTAGTTTTAAATATTTTTGACTAAGGAGTCAGAAGAAAATCACTTCTATGCACTGATTGTTAAAGATTTAAATCTAGCTAATTAGTGGGAGAAGCTGAGAAGCATTTTTCTTATTTAAGGTATTTAGCTGTATTCTTATTATAGGTTCATAGGTAGGTACTAGGCTATCGGCCCAAGGGCCTATGCAAGCCTAGCCAACAAGGTTCCCTGGTTTACGCCACCCAAGGAAGTTATTTTCCCGTGCCACTGATGAGCAGAGACACAGAAGTGATCCCTGGGGTGTATTTCCTATTCCCCATCCACTCATCAAGATTTTTCTTGAAGTGCTAATGAAGAACATTGCTTGACACAGATGGGTAGCCTGTTCCAGAGTATGGGAAGTCTCTGGGATAGGAATCTATCCCTCCAGCATGTCCTGTTTATTGTGGTGACAAGGTTTAGGTCCCCAGAGTGTGTAGCTCGGAGGGATTGGGATTTCTTTAGGTGTAGCATGTCCAACAGCTCTGGGTTTGACATAGCTTTATATGTTAGGCAGAGATCACCTCTGAGTAGGCGATATGCTATGGAGTAAAGCTGGAGTTTTTTGAGGTGGTCAGTGTAGGGCATTTGTTTGAGTCCAGTAATCCTCTTTGTGAGGTACTTCTGTGGCCTTTCCAGCTGCTGCAGATGTCTTGTGAGGTACATTCCAAAAGGGGCATTGTACTCTATAATGGGTCTAATGAGTGATGAGTAGAGGGTAACGATGACCTCTTTTTTCCTGGACAAGAACCCTTTTATGATGAGGTGTGCCATGTAGAAGGACTTCCTGACTACTGTGGCGATGTGACTATCAAAGGAGAGACTACTGTCCACCTGTGTCCCAAGGTTTCTTATCATGCATTCGGTGTTAAGTAGATTGCTGCCTATGTGGTAGTTCATGGGTACAGAGTTTTTACCAAAGGGGATGACACTGCACTTTTTGGCATTGAGCTTGAGGCCATGGCTCTGACACCAGGCATCTGTCTCAGAGAGGCCCTTCTGTAGGATGATCACATCATTTGGGGACTTGACTATGGCTCCTAGTTTGCAGTCATCTGTGAACTTCATTAGCCAGAGGCCTTCTGTGTTAGCCTGTACTTCAGAGAAGTAGATACCAAACAGGAGCGGTCCCAGGACGGAACCCTGTGGTACTCCACTTGTCACTGGTTTGAGGTCAGATTTGGAGTCTGCAACTTTTACAGTGTGGGTTCTGTCAGTGAGCCAGCTGGCAACCCATCTTGTGATGTAGGGATTTATGCCTAGTTTATTGAGTTTAGGTATTATTCCAGAATGGGGGATGGTGTCAAAAGCTGCAAGTACTGTGACTACTTCGAGTGTGTGATTGCACTGGAGTTTGGACTGGATTTTCTTCTTTTAAAGTTTGGATGCTTCCATTATATATTGATTTTTGCCTTTATTATACAACAGTTTGGTTTATTTTACATTTTGTTAAATCTTCTTTTACACTAACATTTCCCAAGTACACTAGTCACCTTCGGGGAAAATTTAGGTAGCTATTTAATCAGAATCCCACCTTTGCAGAGCTCTGCTCGTTTTATTGTATTCATCCTCAGTTGATAAGTAATGAGATTCAGTGCAACTCACTGTAATGCTGCACTTTTGTTTTCTGAATGTTGTGCTTCTACATCTGCAAAGCTAGAAAAATAATATGCAAATCTTTAGACAAGATTGTCCATATTATACTGTATGATGATAAATGGTGACCTGTTTTACAGTCTTCACTGAATATTGGAATGTAAAATATTTTCAGTCATAATAGTAGCAAGGAGAAATTGAGCAATTGTATTGGTTCTGTTATGGAACCAAGACTCACAATAGTAATCCAGTTTGACTATGATATATACGACACAACCACAATACTTTATACATGGAAAAGTAACTGTTTGAATCATGGTTTATTAAACAGCTCCCAATTTTATTCTGAGGAATTATCCCAAAGGCTTTTTATAAATTCAAAGTCTCTAACATTGGTGGTAAGAGTCCATGGAGCTCCTCACATCTTCCAATAAAAGAAGATGAACATATGAAGTGTAAACTACCACTCATGAGCCAATCCATCCATCCAGCCATCAGTCCATTTTCTAAGTAGATTGTCCGAGTGAGGGTTCTAATGGTAGCCAGATGAGCAAGTTATACAAATTTTCTTTATTTCCAGTAACAGTCTTCAGTTCATCCTTGAGGGTCTCCAGACATGTGTCCTGAGTCTGCATTGATGGCTTCTTCCTAATGGGCTATGCCTGGTGCATCTCAAGTAGGAGGTACTGGAAAACTCATATGACACCTCCAATAAATGTACCGGGATTAAGGGTTGATCTCTGCACTATGGCCACAATGTAATTGACATTGCTACACTTGAATAAGAGGTTTGAATGTTGTACAGTCTCCTTTGCAACACCCTCACATAGACTTTTCTTGAGAGGTTTAGTATGATGATCCTTGTATGACTAGAATGCATAACCTTATCTCCTGCTTTGAAAATAGGGCCTACCATCTCCAGTTTTCATTCCAGATGTACTTTTCAGCTTTCCACACTGCACTGAAAGGTGTGTTAATCATGACACACTGACAGTTTCCAGCACCTTTAGCATTTCTAGTGGAATCTCATCCAGTCCTGCAGCCTTGTCATAACAGAACTGTTCTATCATCACTGTGACATTATCTATAGAAATAGCTGAAATCCCACCATCTGCTTTTGGCACTGCTCGAGGATGGCATGTTCACTGGATACAGCAGTTTCTGCAAGTGTTCCCTCCACCTCATAATCTCTGCCAGTCAATGTCAGACACACTTAATAATGATTGCAGAGGTAATATCAGGTTGTATTAATTTGCTCAAAAACTAAAGATATCAAAAGATTGTTGCTGCATGTTCGAAATATTAAAAACTCAAAATATTGAGAACTGTTAGCATATGTGGGAATGGGAATTCACTCCTTCTCTACTGTTGTATGATCCCATAGTTAGTATCTGTTGCAGGAAGCTTGCCCCCCCCCAAACAGAGTAGGTCTTAATTTTTGTTGGGGGGAGGGTCGATATTTTAATTTTCTATAGGCGTTTTGATATTTTTGGTTTTTGATATAATGACATAGATCCGTAATATCCTACCTCTCTTTCCTGAGTTACTGGATGATTTCCCAGAATCCCTTGAGGGATCTAAAATTTATTCTTAAAGGCTTAACCAAACTCCACCTATATGTAGGCCTTTGCTTTGGTGACTGATGCAGCTGCTGCCTTCATTATTTGTCATTAAATGTTAGTTAGATCCGAAGACCCACATATAGCACTGCACGGGATGCATCCTTAACCTGACAGCTTCTCAAAGTGCTGGTGTCCAGCTGAAGGTCCTAGGGTTACCCCCAAGACAAGCATTGACCACCTGCTGGTTGTAGTCCCCTGCATCACCTAAACTATTAAGGTCTTCAACTGGACCAGTTCAGGTTCTGAATCCTCAGATGTATTGGGGATGCTGCTCTGGAGATGGGATTTGAATTCATTCTAGAAAAAATACTCATAAATCTCTACTGACATAACAGTAAATAAAGTGGAAGTTTGTTGTCACTTTTGTAATATAATTCTCTCAAAGAGCTTAGCAATAAATCCTTATAAGTTAATTGCAATAGATTTGTAAATATCGTTTTGATTTTAAATAACATACTGGAGCTTTCTTCATCACCCTTCAATGAAAATAGTCAAAACAAATTCGGATTTTCTTGCTTATGTAACGTATATCAGTCACTCTTACAATTTTTTCTAACCCGTTTATGCATTACAAACACATTTATACACATCCAAGTTGTAGAACCTTGCTCTTCTTTAAATATATTATACAAGAAAGCATTATAACGTTTTCTGTTGATTTAGACGAATAAGACAATGAATATTATCAATGTTCATTGTTCTTGTTTTTTAATGTTTTTTGTGAGCTGTATGCCAGTTTTTGTTATAAAAAGAAAAATACATTCCAAGTGGAAATTTAATATCAAGGCCATTACATTCTTTCTAGAAAAATAAGAACTGATGACCCCATTTCTTTTTATCTAATACTGCAGTGTAGTGCACACATAAGACACCACTCAAACAGAATTTTGTATGATTCTTTCATTCACTCCTAACCTGCTTTTGGAATTTCAGTATAATTTAATCTCCCATAATACTTGAAGGAAGATACTCCTTTAGCTGTGCTGTATAGCATCTCGAGCATTAGAACCAAAAACTAAGTTTGGTTTACTTAAGGAATCTGTATTTATTAGACATATCACATCAAGTTTATTGTCATATATATTGCATAACATGTCTTGCCTGTAATGGAGAAATACATTTCAGATCTTTGCACAATGCAAATGGATAATTAATCGACTGGATAGTATTTGCAACCCACAAAACCAAATAATACCACCACTGGCACTTAAAGATTAAAAAGGTAGCCTTATTCCAAATGTAAAAGAACTAAAATACCTTGGGATCACACTTGACTCCTCCCCTCCTTAACTTCACCACTGTCACTGACAGGGTCACTAGTGAAGTACTTTCACAGCTAAAATTATGCTATCACATCTCCTACCTCCTCTCTCTCCTGCTGCAAAAAATCCATAACAAATCCTATTTTAATCCCTAAACTTTAATATGCTCTAGCACATATTAGCTGACATTCAGCACACAGCATACACAAACTTCTGACTACAGAATCTGCAAGCTGGAGATTTGGCCTGCTCACAGGCAGGACGACACATCATTGTAGTACACTGCACAAGACTCATTGGATACCTAAATCAAACTGAGCTGTCCTGCTGATGAACACATTACTTTTTAAAATTCTTATTCTGGGTTACAATCCCCCCACAAAAACTCTGTTCTCTCTTTTAGAGATAAAGCATACTCTCTCAGAAGCAGTCAATGGGATGCTTTAATTTTAGCCAGACCTAGACTTAAACTAGTGATTGATGAATAAACACTCTTTAAACTGGAACCTACCCCATAGAGCAGATAAAAGTTGGAAAGAGTTCTCTCTTTTAGAGATAAAGCATACTCTCTCAGAAGCAGTCAATGGGATACTCTAATTTTAGCTAGACTTAAACTAGTGATTGATGAATAAACAGTCTCTAAACTGGGACCTACCTCATAGAGCAGATAAAAGTTGGAAAGACTACCTATTTCAAGAGTTAAAATGCTTTTGCTTCATGATAGTGGCTTAAATCTGAGTAAATATGTCCACAAAGAAACAAGTGTTTTATATACTACTGAATTCTGGACAAATGCTTGATGTATATATCTTAATTGTAGTATCTGATGGGAATTATTTATGTGCATTACATTTTATTACTGTGTTCTATTATGGCATGCATCTTGTATATATTGACCATTCCCTACAGTAATACCTATTTTGTATTGTAATCTGACTGTATTTCTTCTGCTGTATTCATATTTCCTCCAGCAATTCTGCTCTGCTATTGAATTATAATTCCTCAGAAACAACACCATGGCATGTGGCTTGTACATATGCTTCCATCTGCCAGTTACGTAAAAGTGGTTCTTCTTGCCTTCTATTGTACTAGTTTGTAAGCAGGTCATGACTGACAAGAGTGAATAGATCAGCTTACCTACCTAGTGAACACATTATAACCAGCTTACCTACCCAGAGAATACATGTAACCTGCTCATCTACTCAGTGATCACACTAACAATCTCACCTACTCAGAGAACATGTAACCTGCTCATCTACTCAGTGAACACATTGTAACCAGCTCACCTACCCAGTGAACACATTGTAACCAGCTCACCTACCCAGTGAACACATTGTAACCAGCTCACCTACCCAGTGAATACATTGTAACCAGCTCACCTACCCAGTGAACACATTGTAACCAGCTCACCTACCCAGTGAACACATTGTAACCAGCTCACCTACCCAGTGAACACATTGTAACCAGCTCACCTACCCAGTGAACACATTGTAACCAGCTCACCTACCCAGCAAACACATTGTAACCAGCTCACCTACCCAGTGAACACATTGTAACCAGCTCACCTACCCAGTGAACACATTGTAACCAGCTCACCTACCCAGTGAACACATTGTAACCAGCTCACCTACCCAGCAAACACATTGTAACCAGCTCATCTACTCAGTGAACACATTGTAACCAGCTCACCTACCCAGTGAACACATTGTAACCAGCTCACCTACCCAGTGAACACATTGTAACCAGCTCACCTACCCAGCAAACACATTGTAACCAGCTCACCTACCCAGTGAATACATTGTAACCAGCTCACCTACCCAGTGAACACATTGTAACCAGCTCACCTACCCAGTGAACACATTGTAACCAGCTCACCTACCCAGCAAACACATTGTAACCAGCTCATCTACTCAGTGAACACATTGTAACCAGCTCACCTACCCAGTGAACACATTGTAACCAGCTCACCTACCCAGTGAACACATTGTAACCAGCTCACCTACCCAGTGAACACATTGTAAGCAAATAAATAAATGATTTTTATTTTATTTAGCTGATGTTCTGGCCTACCCAGTATCCATCTTGATTAACCGATCTCTGTCTGAAAGTTACGTTCCCACACTGTGGAAAGTATCAAATATAATTCCCTTCCACAAAGGCGGACCCTCCACAGAACTAACCAATTACTGCCCCATAGCTATTCTCTCTCCACTCTCCAAAATACTAGAGAGATGCATACACTCTCAGGTCTCAGACTACCTCCTTACTAACAACCTCCTTTCCAGTACTCAGCATGGTTTCCGACCAAACCATAGCACCACCACTGCCTTACTCTCCTTTACTAACACTATCCTTCAGCATAAAAACAATGGCTATCTCTCCTCTGCTACTTTCCTAGATCTGTCTAAAGCATTTGACATGGTCCCACACAAACAACTTATCTCTGTCCTCAATAACCTATCCTTCTCACAATCTGTCACCAACTGGTTTCAGAGTTACCTGTCTGACCGCCAACAATCCGTTGTATGGCAGAATGACATATCTCCCCAACTACCTGTCTCCATAGGGGTTCCCCAAGGATCCATCCTTGGACCCCTACTCTTCTCTGTTTACACCAATAATCTAGCCTCTGCCACCAAACATGGCACACTCATACAATACGCAGATGACTCGACCATCATCTGCTCAGCCCAGTCCCTACCAAAGCTGCAAAAAGTCACACAGGAAGTTTTTTCCTCTGTTGAAACATGGTTATCCAATGCCCGATTAATACTCAACCCAAACAAAACTAAACTACTCATCTTCCAACCCACCAAACATACTCAAAACAACTCTCACTTTAACATCACGGCAAAAGACAACACCACTATATACCCAACTGAACACACCAAATTGCTAGGAGTGGAAATAAACAATAAACTAAAATTTGACATTCACATATCCATGACTATAAAAAAAGTCCACAAAAAACTAGGAGCGTTATACAGAAATAAGCAATTTCTCACCAAAGCAGCAAAGATTTCAATATCAAATTCCCACCTTATCTCCACCCTACTTTATGCCTCTTCAATATATACCAACCTAAGGCAATGTGATCTAAACAAGCTAGAGACCTGCTACAACAAAATCGCCAAATTCGCCACAGGGGCATCCTACCTTAGTCACCACTGTCTCTCACTTGCTGAACTGGGCTGGCTTGAATTCCCTCACCTCCTTCAGTGGTATCAACTCTCACTCACCCACAAACTAGTAAACCATCCACTAAATGTCCCATCCCTCCAGAATCTACTCCAACCCTATCGCACCACCAGACCACTAAGATCCAGCAGCAAAAATCACTTGCAGATCACTAAAGCCAATAACTCTGCTGGTGAAGCACTATTCTCTTGCACCATAGCCAAATTATGGAACTCACTCCCACCCACAATTACCTCCATACCATCATGCACCCACTTCAAAACTTTACTAAAAGCGCAACTAAAAACATGCTGGCTATTCCCTTGCAACTCCCACTCTAATATCATCCACCCCATCCAACCACTAC
The DNA here is from genome assembly GCF_019279795.1 of Protopterus annectens. NCBI lineage: Eukaryota > Metazoa > Chordata > Ceratodontiformes > Protopteridae > Protopterus > Protopterus annectens. Next base: position 437,786,095 of record NC_056750.1, on the reverse strand, counting down.
CTTTCTTTCCACTCCACTAACTACCTTGATTATAGCAAGCTCAGATGCTCATAAGCCAGTACTTATTATACAGCACGAACTTCTTCTTCTTGTAACATTTGTTAACGTCTAGTATGCACTTCACAGATAAAGATTCTAGTTGTCTACTGATGTACTATGTTCTTCATCTGTAAATATGTTGTAAGTAATTGCTATGTAAATTGTTATTCACTATGTAATCCAATGTATCTACTGTCTGTTTATTTTAACCATGGAGCTTTTCTCCCCGGGCCTCCGCTGAAAATGGACCTACGTCCAGTCGGACACTCCCGGTCAACAAATTTAAATAAATAAAAATAATAAATACATTTTTCTGACAGTAAACTCACTATTTGCTGGAGATCTTATGATAATAAAAAAATAGGGAATATATTATTTCATGAGAAGTGAATTCAGATGCAATCACACAAGCTGCTTCAGTGGTTGAAAGGCAAATATACTTCATTAATCTCAGTCTATCCTCAATAACATATTGCTTGAGTTATTTTATCTTATCTGGAAAAACCTAACTGTTGATTTACAATGATAATAGTTGTAATCTGTTTTATGGTAATTACATTTATGCCAGAATATAGTGCAGTAGAACACAAATCAAATAAAGACTTTTCACGGTCAAGACTTGTCATAGTCAAGTTAACTATTCAAAGTTTATATAGATTATTAGAAAATATTTTGTTAAATATTCCTTACTGGAATTGAACTTCTTCATGATAACTATATCTGTCAGGACCAGCAAACCAAACTATTTCAGATTTCAATCTGAATGCACACTAAAATATTCCCAGGATACAGCATCAGTTTAATTTGAAGCATTTTGCTGTTTATGCTGTGTATATTAGTTGGGATTACCTTTAATGCCATGACATGAATTGTAAGACTATTAAGCCACATTTATTAAAATGGTACTGCTGGTAGAAAATGGGAAATCTTTTTTTTGTATTCTAAGTGTACCATTCTCCCCTTTATACTTCAGATCCAGGTAATCTTTTGCAGAATAATTAATCTAATTGGCTATATCTTCCTTGTATAAGTAAAATATTTTAATTTAAAGTGCATTGTTTTTAACTGGCTTTTTCATAAACCAGACTATAGAGCTACAAAAGTTTGTGGACTCATACCCACAAAAATTAATTTCAAACAAGGGAGCACTTGATAAATATTATATATATTTATCGAAGTCCCAGAACAGTGAAACCTACATTATCAAAACAAAAATATCGAAGCACTCAGAGCTTCACTTAAATGATTATGTGAATGCTAACCATTTACTTCAGTCCCTAGCACACAAATATGTGTGTATCTCTCACAAGCAGAATTCTTGTTGTGGATCTGCAGAGTTTTATTTGGCGTACCATGTTTGCTTTTATGTAAATAGCCTTCATCAGTAAAGCAGTCTCTGCAATATTTGATTAAGACCTATGTGATGGAGTAACATTATGTAATTGCCTGTAATATAATTAAAGTCTTCTGATGAATAATTGTAACAGAGCCTGCAGCAAAACCTGTGGAAGTTGCCAAGGTTTATATGTAATATGCCAAGCTTTAATAATAAATTTTACTCCATCATGGAGTTTACTTTTTTAAGATCTTGGACACTAGAATAAATTGTTCCCACCTCAATGAACAGATCATATCATATTAACAGAACACAGTTTAAATGAACTCTATATGCCATCAGTGGAAAAATAATTTTTCAAGAGTCAGATAGATACAACAGTCATAGTTAGAATAGTCAGTGCATACACTATCGGTATATTACAAAAAGAGCCTTTGTAATATCAGATTTATTTGTTAACCAGATCGTTCCCTCTCCATATCAGTACTGATGACACATTAGCTATTTAAACACTGTTGCAAACATGCTAACATACCTTTTTCTCTGTAAAATTAGATGAATATTCGTATTTGTATATGAAGCATTTACACTAAAACTATAGAAAATATAATCCCTAAACAAAGTAGAACATAGTAATGCAAGATTTGCTTCCTGAATATTCAAAGCTTTGCTTCCTGAATATTCAGTATACACTGAGTAAATTGTCACTGAAGATGATGACAGAGTTTAACCTCTCCTGGGAAATAAAAGCGCCAAAATACTCCACAGCATGTAGAAACAAACTAGTGAAAAAAAAAAAACATTCACTGGATGGGAGCAGAAACACCACAAGTAAAATAATTTGCATTTATTTACAGAAATTTAATGCTTTCGTCCAAGGACTTCATCAGAAAAAAAGGTGCAGTAAAAACCACATTTAAATACATTAGTAAAAGTTAGCACTTAAATAACTGACCAATCAACTAACAGTTCCAGTTCAGTCTATAGACCACATTTAATTAATGACAATTTTGTATCTTGGGAAATAACTATGCAGTCTCTGACAAAAAGGAAGATTGAGGTAGTTCACATGTAGGGTAGGGAATTGTTCAACATTAATACCCAATTTCTTGCTTTTAAAAACATTTTTCCACTTGGATCTAAACTAAGATACAATATCTATTCGACTCTTTTGTTTTCATATTAAAAAACCCTACATTCTGCTGACAGTAATTTAAATAAAAAGCCATGGAAGAGACTCTGAGTTCTCTTATTCACATAAAACAAATTACTCTGTTATAGGAATTAAAATGTATTGTAGGTTTTTCCAGTAAGCTATTAAAAACATCAAAAGGACAATTCAAGCTAATATCAGGAGCTTCACTGCTGTAGTAGTAGTAAATGTTGACTCGAGATAATCAATAGACATTAACATGTCTGACAGTAATACATAACTAATGTGTTGTATTTTTCTCATACCAGTGAACATTATAAACATTATTTCAGCTTTTCAGCCACATTTCTTGAATACAAAATGTTGTCTTTTAAGTCAGTGAAGCCACAGCAACACAACTAAAGGTGCACAAAAAGGGTCTATATTATAGTCTCGAAAGCCGACAATGTCGAATCTGACATTGTCGGCATGAGAATATCGAACGCTCAGAATCTCGAGCGTGTTTATAGAAATCTCCGTAAGGGGAGATTTCTTCTTACTGCAATGTAGTGCGGTCTTGTAGTTGGTATATTTAATTAGCGGGGGTTTGGGGGGTCCAGAGGGGCTTTCCCCCCAGCTTAAACCCATTAGGGTACTTTTTTCTTTTTTTCTTTTGGTCTTTTTATAAAGTCGATGTTTGAAGACATCTACCATATGGTGTCGACCAGATGCTGTTTGATGTTTTCAACAGTCAATCTTATAATATAGACCCACACAAAAAGCTCAAAATATGTGAACCGTTGAAGTAAGTTAGTGGAGAAGAAAATTGTTTCAAGATGAAGTATAAGTATTTGCTTCCCATTTGCACTTAAGCCACTTACATCCAATTTTTTTACAGATCAGGTCTTATTAATTTATGTGTCAGACACCTATGTTATTAGAATTACTGTCTTGTGAGAAAGTTTTTCCAGCAGATATTACTTTCTTTGTTGGTCTTAGCTACAATTATGATACATTTAGTAAGGTATATCAATTCTAATAAATTATTATTATCCATCTTCAGCATAGCATATTTAATTGAACTGAAATTAATTTTATTTTGCAACCCCATCAATTTATTCCAGAAGCCTTGTAGAACTCTCAAAAAGAGAAAAGAAAGAAGGTAAACTAAACAATAATATCCTATGTACACAGCACCCAGTAAACCCTGAAAATCAACTAACTTTCTCTATTATTAATAATGCTAAAAAGAAATAATTAATTAAATACTAGGTTTCCAAAGACTGATCCTTGTGATACTCGGAGACACTTTATGCCATTCTGAGGAAGAAAGCATACCAAAGCAGGTTCTTTGAACTCATTCTTTAAACCAGGTTAGCATTACCATATTAAAGGCTGCGTTCTTTCATTATAATGACAAAGAACGCAGAACCTTAGCCAAGTAAAAATATGCAACATTTGTTGGTAGACTCAAAGGGCCCCAGTGTCATGCCAAAACTGTTAATATGGTCAGTCAAATGCCATCTACCTCTTATAAACAGAGGTTGGTTTAGATTCAGCAATATAATATGATTTTCAGACTGTTGTAGTTTATCAGCTGGACCAACCAAATATAAATAAATTAATTAACTAATCTATACATGTTTTGCTACATTTCTTATATCTTATCACAGATGGGTCATACTAGCTAATGTTGTAGACATAGGAATGAAAAAGACAAGCTAAATGAATGTCCATTAAAGCTATCAGATGTCTTTAGTCTGGTAAAAACTGACCTTGACACAATTAAATAAGCCTGTTATTAAAACTCTGGATTTAGACAATGGCATACAGTGAAAATTATGTTATCTGATCAAATCCAAACAAAGGCATTTTAGCAAGCTCTTAGTTTTAATGTTGTCATTTAATTTGCTCTGGATATAATCTATACATTTGAAAGTATTTATTCTTTGTAATAGACAGCTTATTTGTTCTAATTTGTCATATAACCCACAGTGTCACTGGTCTAAATGGTTTACTTAATAGTTGAGCATTTTATTCTTTGCTGCAAACTGAACATATTCAATATAGTCAGACGTGGTTGCAATCAAAGCCTCATTACACTAAGCTTCATAGCTGTAAAGACAGAGAAAGATAAGTTGTCAGCTTACTCATGGAGTTCTTTCAATTGTTCCCCCATGTCACTTCTAACTCAACTTCCATTTAAAGCCTTTATGAAGTGCTCTGTGTTCTTACCGTGGGCTACCCACTTTGGAAACCTGTTCCATTTACGTACCACTCTTTTAATGAAAAAGTGCTTTCCAATATTTAGGGTGAGCCATTTATAATCTGGGAGCCTAGGCTTCTCTCCCTGCTGCTTTATCACCTTTATTACTCATCTGTAAATTAAACTTGATTTAGCGTATACAATATGCCTTCATACCCTTTGTCCTCCATTTCATTTGTTACTGTCATAGCCATTCCTTGTCCCTTTTTGATTAACTTAACATCCATATCTCTGTAGGAGTACTAAATGCACTATGCCAGTCTGACCAGAGATATAAGCATCTTAGTGACCTTGATGGCAAAAAAAAAAAAAAAGACCAAAATCAAAATAGCACCAAACCAGGTGGACCAAACACAAGACAATCAACTTTATTTAAAACAAAATAAGTACATTCTTCTTAGAATACAAAACAGACTAATAAAGCAGGCAAAATGAAAACATGATGTTAGTACATACCTGGCAATCTCTAGCCATTTGACTGCTGAGACCAGCAAAAACTCCAATCTAAAAAGCACAGTTTTGCAACTATGTGTTTTTATTATTGTTGCAGGTAACCTGATACTGTTGTTGGCAATGATAACAAATATTCATTGTCCATAGTACAAGTTGTCATTTTTTTATTTTGTGGGGGTGGGAGTGAGGATGGCTGCAATACAAAGTAGAAACATATTCCTGTGGCCCCGTGTCCATTATTTCTTTGTTCTGGTGATTACGTATTGCTGATTATTGTCAAAATCAACTGTCTGTTTTGGAGGGTGGTCTATAAATGAACACTGAGGGCAGTTAGGTGATCAATGGCTTTTTATTTGAGGTGATAACATTTTATAGAATTTGAGAGCAACACGTTGAATTGATTATTGGGATCATTTGTTCTTTTACTTTCATGATCTAACATTAGAGGGGCACAGATATGTGGGTATATTTAGAAATTGTAAGGCGCCATGATGTGTATTAAAGTAAAGAGCCTCCATGCTCACCTTAGTAATGGGTGCCAACCCTAACCCTACACTTTCCTTTAAAAAAAACTTCCATCAACACTGCCAATATTCAGATGAATTTGAGGCAGTGTTACGTTTGGAGGAGGGGGTAGCGTGAAGCCTGGGAGAGGAAATAGTTTTCCTTTTATCAATCTTTGGTGGATCAGTCTTTTAGATGTTCAATATTTTGTATGTTCGAGCATCTTAATACTTGTATTTTCATTCAACATTAAGAATGTTTTATGATACAGAATTTTTTTCAGTTGTAATATGTTGTGGTCACAATGTCATGATTTAATATGGTTAAAAGTGATGAGGTCACCACCAGCATTCCCTTGTAATGAAATTTCTTAGGGTAATATGGCAGCCGAATTAATTTTGCTGCTTGAAAGTTTCATAGGAAAATCCAAAGAGAAATGAGATATGAACTTTTATTGGTAGGCAGCAGATCCATTGGTTCAGAATTGTTCACTGTCATGCTCTAATATTCTGCAGTGAATTCCATTTCCATTGTACAATAGACATTCAGGAGACACAGTGATATATGCAATGTGTATCATACACAGCAGTGTAAGTTAAGTGCCTAGACAATAAACAGATATACTGAAATACATTGTGTGTTCAACATTAGAACATATAGTAATAACACCTGCCAAAGACTTCATGCAAACACATCAGCTGGTAAAAGAATGAATAGCAGAGGTTGTCATCATCTCATTCCTCTAATGTTAAGCACTACTCTGTGATGACTTTCTATACAGTCCCTTGCTCTTTACTGAAGCCTGACACTTCACCTGTGCCCTGTGACCAAACTAGTGGACAGATGATTGTCTTGCAGACCAGCTCACCCTGGATTTTGTATAGTAGTGTACTAATGCCTGACAATTTCCCCAACACTGCTTTCCCTGCAGCTTTATCACTTCAGCTGGTATCCTGCACTACCAAATCTGTTGCCATTCCTATCCTGATTGGGGAGGGGGGGTGACATGTATGTTTTCTCTATTAACCTCACATGTTACCATCTGATCACCCCTATAGTCTAACACAAATCCTGAGTTGAAGGCTTATCCAGCTACACATCCACTTCCCCTTCTTTAATTAGGAAATAATCTTCCAGTTAAATAACTGTGTTTTAGCCACTACCTTAAACTTTCACAGATTTTTCCATTCATGTGTTGAATATCTCAGTCTATTCACCAGTGGTTAAACCCAATAGCCATGCATTTGTCAGATTAAACATATATTCCCAAACTACTTGCCAGGGGCTCTATCCTGTCTTCCTGCTGCTCTTCCTCCTTTGTCAGTTCACTCAAGCTTCACTTCATTCATGCATTTCAGGAAACTCCTACCCTGATAAATAGTTACCAACAGAAACCGAAGCCAAAATCCATATGAAACTTGTGTGCCAGCTTTTAGCTGTATTCCTCTGTCAGTGTATTACCTTATTCATGAATCCTGCTCCATCAAATCAGTCCTTTTCCCTACATTCCAGTACACCAAAAGCCCAATCAAGCTGTCATATAAACTTCCAGCTAAGGTTCTGTTCCTCAGTGAAATTAATTTTGACTGATGTTTCTCTTCCTGGGTTACTTCTTCCAACTGTCTCTTTTCACTAAGTGCATAATGACATGCATTCTGAGTAGAATGTTGCCATTGTATGCTTCCACAAACCAACTCCATGCATTCTTGAACTTGTACCTTGGTCACTGGCTGAAGTTGAGACCTCAACATGGCTTCTGAACCCACTTTCTGGTTCCTGCCCATTGCTCTTCATATTTCACCTGATACAGTGTAATAGCACACACACACACACACACACACACACACACACACACACACACACACACACACACACACACACACACACAATGTCTGGATTTTACCAGGCCTACCTTTTCTTTCTGCAGTTCTGCAAAGGCTGTCACCGCATCCTTGGCTCTTGGCTTACTTTGATGTTGTTAAGTTTAGTAAATAACCTGCTAAACTGAATGACCAGAGATAAAAGATGAAGTCACCTCCTGAGACTTAATGAATATATCACTACCAAGACTATCTTTAAGTTTAGACCTATTAAATTTATTTAATGTATTTATTTAATTAATTTATTCTTTGTTGACCAAGTTAGTCCTGCTAGTCTAGTCAGACTAACCAGGCGGGATTTACCTGGTCAACAAAGAATAGTTCTACAAGGCTCTTTACTGTGGATATTCAAGGTTTTTATTACCAGGAACAATTTGGCCAGCTTATTTGTAAACTTTTCTTACAGTTTTCAAGGTCAGGTAGCAGAAGGGCCAAAATGGGAAAGTAGTGCTGAGCCAAAGTTGTTGATGGATGAGAAGACAACACTGGCATTGAGAAAGCTGAAGAGATTGATTACAATAATGTTTATATGGGAGATGATGAAAATGTTATAATGAAATGGTGAATACAAATAGTGTTGGAAAGGATTTACCAGACTTGCATGCTGCTAGTCTACAAGGATGAGGAGGATTGCACATGCAGACATTGTGCAAACTGATAGAGGAAGGGGAACCAACTGATGAGCAGGCTGTTTCATGGGTGAGTATAGTTACTGGGTATCTGAAAAAGGAAAAGGAGATCTTGTGTAGCAGTGACTTAGAAGTTGATGAATGTATGGAAAATACAGGACATAAAAAAAAAAGAACATGGAAGAAAAAAGGGCATCTTTTAAGACATATGTAGCTGTTACTGCTGGGTCAGTAGAAAGTGAAAGAAAACATGAAAAGAATAAAAGTTATTGAAAAACAGACATATTATGTGTATTGAAAATAAGAAAGATAACTCACTTGATACACATGATGTGTGGGATGAGCTAATGGTGTTAAACCTGAGGAAAAAAGGACCTTTATACAGACGGGAAAAAAACAGTTTGTGAAGTGACATTTCAAACTTTTTTGCAAGCTGAACATTTTTTGTCTGCTTTTAAGGGCAAGAAAAATCAGGATCCATGGAACAACTATGCTTTAAAAGGACAGGAGGAATATTAAAAGGAAAAGTTAGAATACCAATAGAATATCAGAAATGAGTGAATCCAGATTAAGACATTTTCTAGCAGATATATATATATATATATATATATATATATATATATATATATATATATACAGGCTGATAAGGGTTTGCACTTGTATGATAGAAAATAAAATGAGGACTGTTTAAAGAAATGAATACGTGTGCCAAAAATAGAAATTATTATGGTGGGAGACAATTGTAATCTCAGAAAAAAGAAGAGAAACATGTCCACTGATATTGCAGAGAAAACATAAATGATTTTGGACAATTACAATTATTTAAGTAAAGAGTTTACATATAGCAGGGGGGTGTTAAAACAGAAATAGATTACATCATTTTTCTCATAAGGTTTACATAAAACTAAAAGCATGAAAAAAGTTATTTCTCAGACCATATGGTCATTTTGGCTGAGTTTTCAAATGTTGTTGGTTATGTGAAGGATGGTAAGAGATTAAAGTCCTATCCGGGAAGGCAGAAGAATATGATGCCTTCAAAGAAAAATGAACAATGTATGGGAAGGGGTTGAACAATGAAGCCATTTCATACATTTTTGAACAATGGTGGTTACAGTATAATGTAAAAAGGAGTATGAGAAAATGGAAGTGTTATTCTAGAAGAAAGAAAAAGAAAGATATAAAAAGGTGGTATAAGATTATGAGAAATATAGAAAAGAGTGAGGAGGAATGAAAAAGCAATATATAAAGAGAATATGGAAAGGATAACTAGGTAATTGTATAATCAAAAATATGTTGTAAAGGGCAAACGGGGAAAATGTTTCTCCATTACTGGGAAAGAATTGTAAAGAAAGATGGCAGTAGAATTGAGAGGATAAAGAGAAAGGAAGGGCAGAAGTATATAGTCTGAGGTATTATGGAAGAAATAGAAATATTTTTGTGTAATATACACAGTAAAAACTGACGGAAAGGAGAAGTATGGAAACGTGATATAGTGGATGACATTATGAGGGTGGAAATAGTAAATACGTTTAAAGGAGTTCAATGACATCCTGAATCATGTTAAAAAGAAGGCTATGCCAGGACTGCATTATTTGACATATGAGTTTTATAAGAAAATGAATAGTGAAAGGGAAAAAAAAATGTATTTTGGAAGTAATGAATTTCTGGCTTGAGAATGGTATATTGGATAAAACTGTGCTTGAAAAGAAGACAGAAATTATACCAAAAATTGAAGACCAATAAGTCTTAATAACGTGGGTTATAAAATAATGGTGATGTGAGTACAGAGAAAATAATGAGTAAAATGGTCAATTAAGGGGTATATGGAACAGAAGGAAGAGATAGTACAGATACTGACTGTAAATGAAATGGTGACTGGTAAATCAGCGGTGGTGGTGCTGCGGTAGCGTTGTCACCTCACAGTAAGATGCTGTCCAGTTCAATTCTCAGCTTGAGCATCTTCTGCGTGGAGACATGCGTGAATGGGCATACCTTCGTTGAAGGTTGTGCGTCAGGGCTGGTAAGTCGGCACGTAAAAATCAACTACCAATCATTAGTGGACCGGAGTTCCACTGTGGCGACCCCTAACCGGGAAAAGCTGAAAGACACAACAACAACTGTGCATGAAAATATGATGTTAGTTTATTTGAAGGGTTAAAGTTGTATTGAATGCATGAGAATTTTATAACACTGATTAACACCATATATAATAAACTGCATAAAAGGATTATGGTAAACAGATAGAAAATAAATTGTAGGTATAAAGGGATGATAAACAAGTGGTGTCCCCTTAGTGGGATTATTTCTGCCATAGTGATGAATGCGGTTAATTAAAAAGACTAAAAACAAAATGTGAAAGAGATGGTATTTAGGTTAAGAGATAAATTTCAGATACCTATGTTTATTTCACATACTGATGATCTGGTTATTATTGCAAAAGCAAAATGTAACTTGGGAGGCAATCTATAAAATGCAGATGTGTATGGATAACATTAATTTGGCGGTAAATAAGGGTTTGGGCAATACAAAAATGCAGGCATTTATTTTTCAAAGGAGGAGATTAGTATATTAGGAATACGTTTTGGTAATGAAGTGAAAAATGAACAAATATGGAATGACTGGTTGGAAGATGTGAAAGGAACAATGAATATATGAAAGTGTTTTGATTTGTCTTATAAGAAACAAGTGTATTTATTTCAGTCTTTTGTATTAGCAAAGTTAAGATATGTAGGGGTATTTATGTCTTTCAGATTGATAATTAAAGAAGTTTTAGAAATGTTTTTTTTCATTTTTTCTAGGGATTGAGATTGCACCCAATTAAATAGAGGGGTGAAGTTTTGTAAAATGGAAAGGGGAAATTTGGGATTACAAACTCCAGTAGTATTTCTAGTATCACTGCACCTCTATTGGATTTTGAAGAAAATGAAAGAAAAAAAATGGATTGGATAGGTATGATGGTGTACAAGATATAGAAGGAAATCTGGATAAGGAATAAAAAAGGAAGAAAAGGTTCGGGAGTGCAAACAAATAGGTATACTGATTTAGTTAAAGGACAACAACGGGATTCTATTATTAAATGCTCAACTTCTCTGCCCTTTTCTCCTTATGAGTAAACAGCAATACGGCATTTAAAATATTTTAAATCTACTGTTTCTCTCAACTAGAACAGTACCTTACTGTACTCCGGTGGTTTCACTTTCAAAAAACATTTATCCCACCCTGGAAAAGCTTGCTACAGTCTCCAATTCATTTATGTCATCAAGGCCAATGAATACAGGTAGTTTTCTGGCCAATTCCCTCCCCAAACTGACATCACCATGACTGTCCTAAAACACCACTCGTGCTGTGATGTCACAGCTCCCTGGTCCTTCCCTACCCATACAGAAAGTAAAAGCTAGGACAAGGAAACAGAACATGAGTCAAATCTCCTGCTGTGAGCTGTCAATCACAGCAGGTAACAGCTCAAATTACCCTTAGCACTTTGACAACTAGGGAATTTAGATCTGAAGAGGGATGGGAGATGATTCAAAGTAGTAGAATTCAGGCTTCACAAAAGACTGCAGTTTAGCCATTCTAAAAAGAAGCAGCAGTGAAAAGCACTTTGAAAGTCTATTCTGTGGCATTTGCACTGTTTGTGTTTTAAGTAGTCACTGAACGGCATGAAATGTTACTTAAAATTAACTGACTGAAAGACAGCAGTGTATGCATAGGTTCATAGATTAGGACTAGTACTTAGACTAACTGCCCCCAGGGCCATTTTATTTTCCCAATTACCTCCTACCTCCTGTGATCAAACCCTGCACTTGTGTCCTGTAAGGGAAACACCTTAACCATTATGCCAGCCTCCCACCAGTAAAATCAATGCAGTCAAAGGAACTTTAGGAAGATAGAGACCTGCCTGATATAATTTTTTTACAGACAAGTCTCATTGTGGGATACTTAGAAGCAGACTAAACAATCAGAATTACTTCAAGATGCCAGACCCCATGTGGTCAGACTCAAAAATTACATATAAAAATATTTAGAATCCTGTACATAGTCCCAGTGTGGTGTTAAAATGTAGGAAACACCAAACCATGATGAAATAAACATGTTTTGAGTCTGTCTGTGTTGTTCTCCTTTAAAAGATGGGATATAAAATAGAATTAGACAAACAAGGAGGATAAAATGTTATTGGAGCAAATATTTAAAATTCCATTAGTGAAAGAAGGAAGTTATTTAAGAAAAAGTTGAAATGCATGATTTTATATCGCGTTTGATGTTTAAAAATTGCCTATCAAAGCAGAAATTAAATATAAACAACTCAGGACAGATTATATTGGAATTGTAATGCTGAGGAGGCAATGGAACATTTTTTTCTTGTAAAGTAAAAAAAAACAATAATTGTAACAGATTTATATTATAAAGGATTTAAATGTAAAGCTTAAACAATTTAAATATGGATATCATTGCATATAGATGGTATGAACATTTTGATGTAAAGGAAATAGATGTTATGACAGTTATGGTGGTAATGTGGAAGATGTGGTGTCAAGAACTGTTTTTTAACCAAATCTTAGAGTGGGACTATTACTGTGCAGAGCATTAAAAATAGTTGTGGATTAAAGGAATGGTTCAGAGTTGAAAAATATGGAATATTTCTGAAAAAAATCTATATTTTGCTTACAATTTTTATGTTCCTTTACTTTGAAGGATTTCTTTTTTATAATGGGTGTGTATTTATCTTTATAAATATAAATAAAACATTTGTATGTTTTTTAAAACAAAGCCCTCTACTCTTTTTGATAGATGCTGTCAAATGTTTTCATCCACCCAAGCTACCAGATATTCAAGCATATGAGACCTCTGTCTGATGACACAGTCAAGAGTGCAGCACCCTCTAATGCTACACTAGAGTGTGAGCAATCCAATCACCTGGAGTGCGAATAGAACACACGGCCTTCTAGACTTCCAGCACCAAAGCAGTGTTTGTTAGCAGTCAAGCCATGTTACATAGTGTCATTTTTCCAATCCTTTTACCTTTTCTAAGCTTAGTTTTCATCACTCTCTAATGCATAATATGTCTTTCATATGCATTTTCACTATTTGTTTAGGCTTCTAATTTTAACTGAGCAAGAGAATCTTTCACACACAGGTTTTTTTATTTATTTTTATAATATATTCATTAACAGCTTTATACTTCTTCTTCAAGATCTTACACTGCATTCCGTTTGATTCATATTTTTATTGTCATACTCTGATTTATTCATTGGAAAATTCTTGTTCTTACATTATTATTGACTAGCGGTTATGTTAAAATTGTTAGACGTATCACTGAATGCTCCATTTTCTCTGATGAACATTCTGTGACTGTTTTGGCAAGGCGTATGTTGTGTTTCTCAGTAGTATTACTGTACAACTAATACAATCAATTAATTTATGCTTGTGAATTCTTATAATGCTCACTATACAAGTAGTCCTGAGATTGTGATTGCTCTGTATGTCCCAGATCATGGCTGAAAACAGTCTTTGGACCAGTTCAATTACCTGATTAACAAAAGTGAAATAAATAAATAAACAGAACTCCTATTTTTGCATGGTTCTAAATAATTAAACTGTTGTGAGATGAAAACAAACTAATACTAACCTCTTCCGGTACACTGTCTAGCTCCCTGACTGATCATCTGTTAGCTTATTTCCTTAAAATAAACTCCCAGCAGCTAATAGTATACACTGAAAAATCAGTTAGGAACTGAACTAAATTTTGTCAGCATAAATTCAACAATCTCCTACAGGACATAGACTGGACACCCCTTAAACAACTACCCTTTAATGATGCTGTACTATACTTTAATAATGTCTTCCTTCATGTACTTAATACACCAGCTCCCATTCGTATGAAAAGAATCAAAAAGAACCAGCACCATGGCTCCCTAAGGAATGCTAACTTTAATGTGAACATTTAATGTCTACTATGTAATGTGGAGCTGTACCAATTTTCCGGTTCTTGTCTTTGATTTTATAATGTAGCTACACCCTTTATAATAACTGTATTTTGCTTATCTTTTATATCTGCATTCTGAATTGTAACTTTAATCTAAAAATCTAATATTTACTATGTAATGTTGGAGCTTTTCTCCCCGGGCCTCCACTGAAAATGGGCTCCTTAGCCCAGTGGACCCCCCGGTCATCAAACTGAAATAAAATAAAATAAAAATAAATGTAAACACCTGATGAAGCAAAGGGACCTAGCCTGGATGACCTATAAAAAAGTGAGAAAACTAATCAACAGAGATAAGAAGTCATACTATTCCCAGCTTCAATTCCATCATAAAATCAACCCCAATACATTCTACTTAACCCAGGAACAAATAGAGAGCACAATCTTATCACATGATACCCCTCCATCACAAATACCCAAAAACGTTAACAAGCACTTCATAAAATCAATATAAGACCTACTAAATAACACCCCTAACGCTGGACCCTCCTCACCCTTCAACATATTCAGAGACCAACCCTAGAACATAAACTACTTCTAACTTTGTCATTAACAACCTCCTACTCAACAAAATGTCATACGAACCCCATTCTCATTTCAGTCCATACCCATGACACCATTAAGAAACTGCTACAAAAACTAAAACCCTGCTACACCTCAGCTGATAATCTTGCACCACACTACCTCAAAATGGCTGCCAACACAATTGCCTACCCAATCAGTATCCTTATAAATAGGTCTTTATCTGAATCAGAAGTACCTATTATATGGAAACAATCTCACATCACCCCCATCCATAAAGGAGGCAACTCTTTTGAACCCTTCAATTTCCGTCATATATCTATCTTGTCAAAATTCTCGTGAGAGGAATCCATTAGCAGGTAATGCAATACCTTTAACCAAAACCCAACATGGCTTCTGACCCAGCCAGAGCACGGCTATAGCTCTACTATCCTTTACAGACACCGTGAACAAGGCCAAAGATGCAGGATGCTGTACAGCCTCAGTTTTTCTTTCTCTCTCCAAGGCCTTTGACACAGTGTCTCACCCCTTACTATAGAACACACTGTCTAATTTAGGCTTCTCAGATAACACAGTAAAATGGTTTCAGAGCTACCTCAAGGATCGTAAACAAGCAACTCTCACCCTTTCTGCATAACTATACTGGAGTCCCTCAAGGCTCCATCCACGGACCTCTACTCTTCAACATTTTCACAAACAACCATCACACTGCCTATCACCCTGGAACCCTCATTCAGTACACTGATGATTCCTCCACAATCTGTACTGCTCAATCACTACCAGAACTACTTTCAAAAACTCAACAGTCCTTTACTGCTGTCGAATCCTGGCTAAGAAATGCCCAAATCTTTCTTAATTCAAAGAAGACTAAACTAGCATTTTTTCACCAGAAAAACACTTCCCCTGTCACTGATTATTTCAACATCCTTCCATCTGACAACACTGTCATAGAAATAGTGCAGGAAACCAAACTTCTAAGAGTTATTGACAAACTTTCATTTAACTCCCATTTGACCCCCCCATATACAGCAAAATATAGAAAAACCTTATCAAAAACTTGGACTCTTGTATAGAAACAAACATTTCTTTACTGCAGCAACCAAAACTACCTTTGTAAAAACATTTTTACTTCTCTCTCTTCTTTACGGTGCTCCTATCCTAACTAATTTACAAACTTCTTCCCTAAGCAAGATGGAACAGTGCTACATCAAAGTTGTAAAGTTTGCCATAAACTCTAAATATCACACACACCACTGTAAACTGCTACTAGAACTAAACTGGCTTGAACTTGCCAACCAACTTACCTTTATTCAGCTACAACCTTATTTTCAAGCCTACTGCTTGCCTTGCACTAGCCAGTCTAGTCACACCTTAAAAAACAAATCGATCCCTATGATCAGAAGACAACAATCGCTTAGTTATCTCAAAACCTACAAGAAGACCAGGTCACTCTATGTATTCATACTCTGTCTCTACATGATGGAATTCACTACCTGCAGCTACCAGGTCTATGCCTGGCCTAACCCATTTCAAAGCAGCTTTAAAAAATCATTACAAAAATACATGGCTCTGCTCCTGCATAAAGTCTGCCTAATGCGCAGCTCTTCCTCTTCTTCCACGTCAGCCTCATCCTCCTCTTCAGTCACATTTCACTCCCTCACAGTCTACAAGATCCTAAGGCTCTCCTAACTCCTTCTCTGTTTCTATACCATATCCTTAAGCTACTGCTCAGGCTGTAATGCCTCTATTCTTAACTCTCTCACTATCTTTCTGCATCATTAACTTTCTGGTCATTGTTTTCCTAACTGAAACCCACATTCTATTTTTTCATGTATTATGACAGTCAGTGTCATACAGTGCATTACCTACATACTAATTTTGGACAGTCAGCACACTCATAGGCTATGTATATGGTGAGACTGACTATTATTGTCTATAATGTTTTAACTCAATAGAATTGTCTAAATGGGTAGTATATATTGTAATATCTTGTAACACAGTTTATGTTCATTCAAGTTATTTTTGTATAGTATTTCTAATGTCATTTGTATTGGATTGGATTATACTGTATTTGTATTGTACTGTATGTGAAGCTTTTCTTCCTGGGCCTCTGCTAAAAATGGGTTCTTTAGACCCAGTTAGACCACCCCGGTAAACAAATGTCAAATAAATAAATAAAAAAAAATTTAATTTTTAGTCAAGTGTAGTTCTCATTTAGCTTTGAGTATACTTTTGTTTTATTTTCCATTTACTGTTTTACAGTTCATTTTTCCCCTGAACATCACAGTTTTGCAGTATGAACTGTCTACTTTTTATCTGCTTTAATATG